>NC_073342.2:18265000-18535000 GCF_027580225.2 Misgurnus anguillicaudatus | reverse complement strand
TGAAGTTTATTCCAGCGAAGTGCTATGGATGAGACGGAAGTGTTTGGTATGTGTTGAAGAGACGTGTTGAGGCAGATATTGCAGACTGGGCGAAGCTAAAACAGAAGCTTGGGGCTGAAGAAAAACTGAGTTAAGTGTTGAAACATTCTCTTTGAAGTATTTGTGTTGACATGTGCTATTTACCTTGAAGAGCTTTTGTACATTGAGAAAACACCAGAAACGCATTGAGAAGAGGAAGGAACAGAGGAACTGTTGTACTATCGGCCTTGGATACACCAGACATCTGGAAGAGAGGGGGAAGTATTTAGTGTCAACAAAACTGAGTTATGTTGGAATTGTTGCCTTGCTAGTGACATCTTTGCTAATACTGTATCCCGGTGTGTTTCCTGTGTGTTCGATCAGTGTGTGACAAGGTTCGGTGGGTGAGCCGGATCTGACCGAGAAGAGGAAGGAGTGGGTTTTGAAGGTAGTGGTCCCAACGTTCTCATAATCGTCCTCTTCACCAGGACGATAGCCCCGGCCCAACGTTGTGAGTCTGACCTTAATTCACCTTGAGTGTGTGGAGTGCGGTGGGTGCGTCTTTTGACGTGTGTACACCTGAGAGTTTGTAGTGTTGTGCTGTATCAGTGTTGTCAGACATCACTCCCTAGGCCGAAGAAAGAGCCCTGTCATAGGAGAGTGGAGTGGTGACGTTGGGCGGCTGTCCTCTATCTATACTCACCTGACTGTGATTCATTACCACCTTTCCCCCACCTGGTGGTGGCGTGGCAACTGCATGACGTACGAATTTGCTGTGAATATTGTGTGGAGCATCGAGAGAGGGAAAAACTGGAATTGGCTGCTGCATGGAAAAGCATACGTGCTGTCTGTGTATAATTATACATCTGTTGAGAGTTTTCAGATGCCTGCCCCTGTCTAGATCTCTTGTCCCGCTGTTTGGAAGAGAGGAGAGGGAAGCGATTGGCCCACTCGAGCAGTACATCACATGGTGTGGCACTTGACCTCAACCTACCCACCTTTGTGATACCACCTGTGGGCGTGCTATGCCCAACGTGCAGCAGCCTTGACCTGTACCTCCATCTATCCTTCTTGGCCAAATCAAAGAGGTGTTGTATCCCTTCCTAAATGTGCATTGGAGTAATATACTGTTAAAGGGAATCTGTGTGTTTGTCTGCTGCCAGTCTGCAAATGTGTGCGAAGGGCTCTGTCGTCGTGGGACTGTTCTACTACGTATGGGAAGTCAACGTCAACGAAGTCTGTCCTAGTGAGGAACGCCAGAAGTTTGCTGTGTGCATGTACGTCCTCTCCAGCCACTCGAGCCTTGAAGCGCTAAAGCCTGACGTCCGCCTATCTACGGGTTTGTGAGTTGCATCCATTCCAGCTAAAAGCGTAGCATACTCACCTGTACGCCCAAAGCCAAGAACCAGTGTACCGTTCTGTATACTCACCTGTATGCCCAAAGCCGAGAGCCCAGTGTGCCGTCCTCTATACTTGCCTGTACTTACCCGTATACCTTCTAGACGCCTCCAGCTCCAAGCCTAGGCCCGCACCCGTATACCTTCTACACGTTCGTGCTGCAAGCCCAGAGTACTACCTTGCACGCCTAAGGTCATCAGTTAAGGTACTTACCTACTTACCCACCAGTGTACTTACCTGCATCTGCTCTTACATCCAAGGAGGGAGGTTGGAGTGTCCATCTATAGTCCATCTGGAAGAAACAAGGGGCGAAAGCTGAGAATACTCACTTGCAATTCACGTGTGGATAAAGAGAGGAAGTTGGGAAGACCTACCTGCACATCCCCGTGAGAGAGTCAGAAGTGACTCAGATTTGAAGTTCTCCAGTACCAGAGAGCTTGGCAATTTTTAAAGTATCCCCTTCCCCATACCCTTTATAAATATTGTTTTAACTTACCTGTTCTCGTCAGTCTGGTCATTGGGGTGTTTTTTGGACCTCCTCGGGGTGGAAACTGAGGGAGAAGCGAGACTTACGATAGTGGTGGGTCCGCTCTGACCTGTGACATAAACATGCTAAGAGAAAATGAAACTATGTGCTAGTTTTCTTAGTTCTGATTTAGGCTTTATGGTATGCTGTGAAATACTGTTAAACCTGATTGACAGCTAAAATGACGCCCAAAACTGTCTGACGTGGATTCATAATAACTTTCACTTTTGCCAAATTTACTTAATCCTTTCATGTTGTGATTACTTAAACAATTTAACAATGTGAACTTAATTTAATATAGTTAATTCAACAAAAAAGTGTGTCTTGTCAGCTTTACTTAAAAATTATTTGTTCAGCCAACATAACATTGTTGCATAAAAGTAACAGGTTAATAAAAACCAATACAGACTTGCATCTCATTGCATTTTGCAGTGTGTTGTGGTTATTGTTGTTCTGGCACACTCTTGCAGAAGTGTAGCACCATTAGATAGGTGTGTGTGTGTGTGTGTGTGTGTGTGTGTGTGTGTGTGTGTGTGTGTGTGTGTGTGTGTGTGTGTGTGTGTGTGATAAGTGGCCATGTATGAGTCAATGAACTTGTTCTGACATATTTTAGAACAAAACAAACAAAGAAACGGTTTGGTTTGGAATGTAACATTGCATGTCATATGTTTGTGATATGTAAACTGTAATTAAAAAAGGTCTGTATGACGAGTTGTATTGAGCAGCTGTACTCTGATTGTTGATTTGGTATTATGCAGTGATGCCACAGTTACTTTGAAAAAGTAATCTGATTACTCCTTTAAAAAGTAACTAAGTTACTTTACAGATTACTTGATTTTAAAAGTAACTAAGTTAGATTACAAGTTACTTTGTTAGTTACATTCCAGTAGCTGCCAACACCCCCACTGCCTCAACATTAAAAATGACAACCGGTTTTGCCAACACTCACTTTATTGGAAGTGCATTTTTAACAGTAACGTCAACAATGTATCTCCTGACATTTTAAGTTGAACTGTTGTGTTTTAAAAAAAACTAAAATATATATATATATATATGAGTCTTTCTTGACTTCACTTAACATAAATAGGGGTGAGCAGGGGCCATTTTCAGAAAAACTTAATTTTAAAAGTTAATGTTTTAGACAGAGATATATATTTTTGTTGTGGTCAATAACTCACAAGTGTGGTCTATCAAAACCAGCTGGAATTTTGAACAAATGTAAAACGACTTCTGTATAATTTCACTTTAAACAAGAGTACTGAATTGTTACTTTTGACCTTGACAGCAGGGACGAAAGTAACACACAGGTGGGTCAAAAGTAACACAACAAAACATGATAGATTTTTGTGTTACACTTGTTTTTATTAAATATATATTACTATGACCTCTTTAATATGTAACTGCAAACTTATTTTGTCATTTATCTTTGTAAAAAATAATTAAATTACATTTTTATTTTAAATTTCAGTTTTATCAAATGTTTCAAAAGCAACCAACAGTACAATCTTAAATTGCTGAGACAAAAAAAAATGTAAATAGTTTGAACACTATGAAAATAAAATTAAATCAAATTAGAATAATATCAATTTTTTACCATATTATACAAAGTATTAGCAGCGGAACAAAACTAACAAGTGTTACTTTTGACCCGACAGGATCTACTTACTCTATAAACTCGACTTACTTTTATTTTGAAAAACTTAGAAGTCTTCAGGATGTTATATACTAAATACCTTGTAGATTTATCAGTATCGTAACACATGAAACGAGAAACACAACGCGTTGTAAGAAAAAAAGACCGCTTTTGGAATGTACTTATCATGGTTGAAAACACAGTTCTGGATCTACAGGTGGAAATCGGTGAGTAAATAACGCGATATTTGTCAACTCTTTCAGAGGTTATGTGCTAATATGCTGTCATAGTGAGATGCAGATGTTATTATCAGGGCTCGGAGAAAATCGCTTTGTTACTTTCGTTCTTCAACTCTCCCACACTTACTGATTTTGCACTGAAGTCCAGCTTTTGTTGTTTGGGTAGTGAATGAACTCCTGCTGCTTCGCATCACCGGGTGGGACTTGCTCTTAGTTTGACTGTCTGCGCCGTGCCGCGACTCCAAATGTTTTGTTTTTGTAGCTGCATCTCTCTTCTCTCTCCATTGTACGTTGTTTACGTTTGTGTCACTTACACGTGACCTGAATTGTCCTCGTGCTGAAAACGTGACTTGTCGCACACCTGACTTCACTTCCCGAGACGCAAGAAGAAATATACAAGAAAATATATATTTTAAAAATAGTAACGCACAGTGACTTGGATAAGTAACTTTAATCTGATTACTGGTTTGGAAATATTAACGCGCTAGATTACTCGTTACTAAAAAAAGTGGTAAAATTAGAGTAACGCGTTACTAAGTAACGCGTTACCGGCATCACTGGTATTATGGACTTATTAAATCCTAATTAAAGGGGGTTGAGTTTATAAAATGGCATTATTCCAATTTTTTGTCATTAATTACATTTTCATTTAAAATTAAATAAAAAACTAAATCATAGTTTGTTGAAATTACTTAAACAAATTGTGTGGAACCTGTTGACATAATATTTTTAATTAAACCCAACATTTGTGTGTTTTTTGAGTGTGTACAATTTTGATTGACAGGGATCCATAAATCTTATTTGAGACAGTCTATTAAACAAAAGTAAATGCAACTGTTCAGATGTAAGAGCACGGTCACAAAGGTTGATAGTAATTTACGGATAAGTATTGAAATATATCAAAAATTAATGCAAAGAAAATTTATTCTGCTCAAATAAATGCAAATGGATATGACAAAAATCCATTCTGGGTCTCATAATCCTCTCCAAAAATAAATGTAGATACTTACAAATGAATGCAACACCATCATCTACAGGAACCCAGAGTTTCCCTCATTTCATAGTAGGGGGTTTCACTTAAACTCCTTTCTGAAACGGGCCGCAGGTTACTTGTTCAAATGTGTCAACTTTGACTAGCTCCCTGACAATACGATTTATTTTAAACCACTCCCAAGTCTCATATCAGATATTCAGATTAACAAACAACTCCACCTGCAGACAGCCACCCTTATAAACAGGTCCTCTTACAATAAGAGTGAATCACAAACATCAGGACAGATTTAAAATGCGGATTGTTGCAAGGGTCGGTGTTTTAGTTTTATGTCTCACAGTTTACTCTTTAATGTACTTATCATTTTTTAGACATCAGGAGGGGTCCAATGATAAGATACAAAGGCCAGAAGATCTGGAAGTCCTTAAAAGACTGAAGAGAATAGAAGATCAAGTTTATAAAATAGGTGAGTTTATGACACTTCACTGGCTGTATACTACTATGCAATATGTTATTTATTTATTGTTTATTTTGAGCAATATATATGACACATCACAAAAAAAACACATAAATTGACTAAATTACATAGCCTAACTAACATTTACTAAAATGTCCTCTAAATTGGTTTATATTGCAAACATTCTTAATATTTTTGTTGTATTTGTTGGATTTTGAAGTTTAATATTGTATTATGATATTGGGTTCTTGCTAGAAATTGGTTTAAGTCTGGCACTATGCATAGATTTTGAGAAATGTTGATAAATATTATTCTTGTTAAAATGTAAAGACTTCTCATTTGTAAACCTTATTTGATCTTTTATTTTAGTCGAATCTATAGAGGTTAAAAAGGAAAAAGTAAAAGAATCTCATGTGGAGCAGAAAACAACAATGAAAGTTAAGAAGATGTATCCACAATCACAACTCTTCAGTTCGTGGGGAAATGAACTTTCAGAGGAAGAACAGATACAAGCAGAAAAGCTCTTTCAGGATTATGGATACAATGTGTTCTTGAGTAACCGATTACCATTAAACCGAACACTCCCTGACACTCGAGATCACAGGTAACTTATTTCTGTTTATTTATGGCCAGATTTATGTAACACTGCCTGTCATGCACCTGGATTAAAAGACATTGAAATATAAATAAGAGCAGATGAGTAATGCAGGTGAAAACTATTTGCAGTGATGTAGTAGTGCGAATAAAAATTTGTCATCAAAATAATAAAAAGTGACTTGAGGTACATCTGTGGACCAAAAAAACAACAACTTTAAATTACAGTAAAATTAGTCTGAACATCTAGAGAAACACACAATACACGCTTGTGCAAATGACTCAATTTCTAAGAAAAGAGGGCTGGTCTAGAGATACAACTGTTAGATATGTACACAGAATGTACACAGATGTTTAAGATCGCACTAACGTTTACAAAGGGTTTTATTTGTTATCGCAAAACTTTTACATGCACTGTAAAAAATGAAAGTTGGATCTACTTCAAAATTACTTTAAATTACTTAAAATACATAAAATTACTTCAATTGGTAAAAATTAATACATTTAAGTTTTATCAACTTAAATTGGGTCACTTTAAGTAAAAATGTCTTAATTTCTTTAATACTCGAAAAAAAAAAAATTAAATTTGTAAAACTTACTTCAATTCGTAACACCTACAAAATGTAAGCTCTTCCAACTTAAAATGTTGCACGATAAGTAAAAAATGTAAGTTAGGTGTTACCAATTGAACTCATTTTTTAATTAATCCAACTTTAACTTTTTACAGTGTTTAATTTGTTACTAGCTTTAAAACAATTATATGCAAATGTGTGACAATGCCTCCACCAAGTCCCAACTACTTTATATGATTATTTATTGCTAAAACACCCCTGAACAGTCTGTAAAAAACCCATCTAGTCTTTTATATTTGCATAAAATCATGTAAACAACATTCTGTGAAATAACACATTGTCCACATTCTGTGATATTTTTAATATTCACGTCATAGATTGCAATCAATGTAAAATCGACAATTGAAATCAAACTTTCATGCTCCTTGATCTCATCATTAAATTATGAGAATTAAATTTGATTTAAATTACATTTACCTTTAGGCATTTAGACATTTTGGCATTTTATCCAAAGCGACTTATACAGATAGGGAAACAAAAAAGCATTTGTCATAAGGAGACAATAATTCAAAAGGTGTTTATACCAAGTTACAAGCTTTCACAATTCCGAAACAATACCTTTTTTGAGATAGAAGAGGTGTGTCTACAGTTGGAAGGAGTGAGACAGGTCTGTGAAAGAGGGGTTGAGTGTGGCTTTTTTTAAGCAGGGGCGTGACCAGGGGCTGTTTAAACATGGATGGAAATCAGTGATGTGCGGGTTAATGTATAAACAACCCGCACCCGACCGACGTTTTCAAGTAACCCGCTTTTTAGCTGTTTTGGTTCCTTTTCACACCACATTGATTGCTCTGATCCGCACCAGATGAAATGAACCAAAACTCAGTCATGTGATAACATCCACATCACTCATTTGCCACATGTAATTGAATGTATTTCCTAAACTGCTTCTTGATTGGTTAGAATCAATGTGTGCGAAATTCCAACGGAACAAAAAAGAGGAAAATACAGCAGACACCGCGGACATACGACTGCGCACTGTAATTATGTCTCTGTGGTTGTTATACATACACTGAAAAAAAACTTTGCTGCCTTAACATTTTTTGTTAAATCAACTCAGATTTACAAGTCATGTCAAGAAAAATGAGTTGTCATAACTTATAAAATATAGTTGATAAAAGTCAACTTAATTTTATAAGTTATAACAACTCACCTGTAGTTATAACAACTCATCTCTAGTGAAGATAAATAATAGTAAGTTGAAATGACTTGTAAAACCGAGTTGATTCAACAAAAAATTTTAAGGCAGCAAAGTATTTTTACAGTGTAGTTTGTATACAGCATTCTAGACAAACTATTCCTTTTCAGAATTAATTGCGGATGCGGCTTGAAAACAACGTTTTAATGCACTACAAACGGCAAAGACACCAAATTTCTGACGCCCCATTCAAACAGCCAGCGACCAGCAGTAGCAGAGCGACGCAATCTCATTCCTTTCAATGGAAACCTGGCGACTTCCGGCGAAATGAACGAAAGTGACGCAAGAAAGTTAAGAAAAGTTTAACTTTATGCAAATGTTAAGCGAATATTGGGAGCGACTACCTATGAGAACAAAGCAGTGGAGTTCACGTCATCATTCTCTCGTCAGTTACTGGAGTGGACAGTACTCATTAACGCCGCTGTCTGTCTAAATGGGACGTAAGACTCTGCCCGCACCTCCTCGCAACTCCAGGTATGTTCGCGATCTGTCATAGTGCAAATATTGCTAATAGAAACTGTTAACAAACACTTCCTCATCTGATAATGCACTGCGCAGCTGACTACGGCAGCTGGTTTAGTCCAAAATGCGCAGTACTTTTGCAGTTAGGTCGGTTTGATCTCGGATCGTGTTCTCTCCACAAATGAACCACTCTAGAATTCGTTTGAATTCTCGTTTGAAGCCTCTTCAAGGTGGTCTCGGTCCGCTTGTTTGGTCCGCTTTTGGTGCGCACCAGAGTTCGATTGCTTCATAATCACTTGCCCAAACGAACCGCACCAAGTGAACAATCGAACTCTGGTACGATTCAGCCGAACTAAACAAGGCAGGTGTGAAAGCACCCTAAGAGATGGGTGAGAATTTAGTCTAGGTGGTGGGGTGGAGAGAAGTGTAGAAACTTTAGTGTCGGTCAGCGGAGAGAAATGGATGTAAGATGTAAGTGTAGTGTGTTCTGATGTTAGTGGTTCACAGACAACCTGGATGTTTTAAGATTGTATTCTTAAAAGTTAAATATTGCAACTTATATTATCCTAAACTCATTTCAAATGTACATAAATGCAGGTGTGCTGGGAAGATCTACCCTAAGGACTTACCTACCATCAGTGTGGTTTTGGTTTATTTAAATGAGGCTTTGTCAATCATACAGAGGGCTGTCTGCAGCATCATTGACAGAACGCCTTCTCATCTACTAAAGGACATCATCTTGGTTGATGACTACAGCTCCAATGGTTTGTTATTAGATGTATAACCCTCATTTACAATAGCTATTTTCTATCATCAACCAGTGCTTGGTGTTTGGTCTATAAACGTGTACTAGACAATTTCAGATTCATGAATAGGTACCAAATTACCTTAGCCCTATTAGTCTTTTATGGAATTCATAACATTATTTTATGCTTATTGGTAGCTTTTGACAAAAGCATTGTCTCTTTATTAAGATAAGTAGTTTCTTCAGGTTAAAGTTAGTATTTACCTCTCTTGGCACTAAACACATCTTAAGCTCTTTTGAGGTGACTGAGGTCCTTAGATCGGAAATTAGTATTTCATTTCATTTAGGTTTAAGAGATCCTGCAGGTTTTTGATATTGCTCAAGCGTAATACTTGATACAAATAACTCACACTTATAATTGTATTTAGTTTTGAATACTTTTCTGGTTGTATTCTAATAAAGAGACTCAGAAATAATTACGGTCACTATACCATTGCAAAAACAACTAATCTAATGGTGGCATGATGGACTAAGACTTTTGCACAATAAATGTAAATGTAAATGTATTCTAATTATATTTTTCCTGACAGTTGATCTGCAGTTGGCTCTGGATGAATATATTGATCAAATTAATAAAGATAAGCCTGGTTTACTTAAGAAGGTGAGACACACAAGGCAGATGGGTCTTTCAAAGTCAAGAATCTCAGGCTGGGAGGCGGCAACAGGCCAAGTGGTAGCCATTTTGGATGCCCACATTGAAGTTCATAAGCAATGGTAAGCAATAACATGACATGATGGATTACATTTTTTTTTTAAATGAACATTGCTATTACATTGGATCACTTTTTTGCTCTATAGGGCAGAGCCGCTCCTTGCAAGAATCAAAGCAGACAGGACAATAGTGTTGTCGCCAGTGTTCGATAAGGTAGAATTTGACACCCTGGATGTTGTTCAGTATCTGCCATCGACTCATGCGTTTGACTGGGCCCTTTGGTGCATGTATGAAATCTTCCGGCCAGAATGGTATAAACTTAATGACCCATCAGAACCTGGAAAGTAAGTGACGTAGACATAAACACTTCTTCTAAACCACTGGATATCAAACTTTTTGACTTTAAGGTCCCCCCATTGTCCACTGGTTTAATACCGTTTAAAACTGTGATCATAGGCAGAGTTTTGGGTTGGTGCTTGAGGGGCAAACAAGCGCACTGCAATACTGTGAGATAAGCGAGTGAGTTTTTAAATATGCTTTAAAAAATGTAAACTATTTTAGCCATAAGTGTCATGATATTGTTTTTTCCCCTTTTTTCCCCCATCTCATTTACTAGCTTGTTAGTCTATTAGCGCTCCCTTCAGCTGTGCCTCATTCTCTCATCCCCTCACCTGCTTGCTATCCTCTGTGATTTGCAGAGCGCGAGACGGCCAGAAGCTCACAATCCCCCACGTCTTAATTGCGCTCGGCCGACAATAGACAGTGGGAGAAAAAGGCGCAAGGGTGTATCCTCCTGTCAGCGTACGAGCGCTGGGACAGGATAGCCCCTACTCCCACCTCAGAGGCGTCTACCTCTACGATAAAATCTCTAGAGACATCAGGGAAAATGAGAATGGGGGCAGAAGAGAAGAGTGATTTAAGGCAGTCAAGAGCTGCCTGGGTGGCGTCACTCCAAATAAAACGGGTCTAAGTGGAAGTGAGCGCAGTGAGAGGGGCTGCCACCTGACTGAAGTTCTGAATAAACCGACGGTAAAAACCCTAAGAACTGCTGGAGCAAGACACGAGAGTCAGGTGTGGGCCAATCAGGGACGGCACAGACCTTAGTGAGGTCCATACTAGAGGGCTGCATTGGGTTGGGACTCCTTTTGGCGGGAGACCCGAGGGTCCTAGTGGGATTTTATATGTAATAGAAATGTGGTCAACACATGAAGTTGAAAAGAAAATTAAGCGAAACATTATGTAGGGCATACCGTGGCAACTTTGGGGAGCACATGCCCAATGCTGTTAAACACTATGTGCGTTCTGTCTGGAAGAACTGGTGAGCTCTAGTGACAAATCAGGTTGTTCCCCACGCGGAACGAAGGCTGAGTTAAATCCTTGGTTTCAATGTGGTCGTTAGTATGATTTCAGTACTGTTTGATCTTACAGAAATTATAGTATAGCAAATATTATACTCTAACCCCAAAGACAAGCAAAGTTTAAAGTTTGAGGACATGAAAAAATAGGCTATCAAACAGACTCGAAACACCAAGTAAGAGCCCGGAGCAAACAAAAAAACATAGGCTACATAACAGACTTCACGGTTGGCATATGAATATTTTCTTTATTTGGTTTGACATGTTTTTGTGAAGAAAGACAACCATATTTAGCCTACTTGCTCTGGTGAAAGCCTGTTCTTCTCACTATCTCTCATGATGCGCACTGATGCAGCGGAGAAGCACGTCTAAATTAAACCTGAGCCGGTGGACAAAAACAGACAACCCGGTGTTAAAACTCTAAATACTTCAATTAGTCTGCGATCTGAATTGCCAAAACACTCAGACATACAAACTGTTGAACTAAATAAAATACAAACTGTTGAACTAAACTTACAAGAAATAAATTTTCATGTAAATGTAATTTATATTTGATGTAAATTTACATTTAAGACTGTAAAAGACAATACATGAAGTGAAAACATTAAATGAGTAGCATTTACCCTATGGATTTGCATTAAAAACAAACTAGCATCTTTTCCATTAGAATTATTATTGCAGAACAAATATTGGACTATTCGTGCAAATCCCTAATTTTAAACACAATAGTGATGAAAGTCTGTTATTCTGGATGTTAATCTGACCAAATGTTTTGTATGAGCATGCATTTGGGTACAGTTTTCACAAGCTCTGAGAAAATCCGCGGGAGTGGACACAAATATTGTGGGCGCGGGCAGGATAGGAACACACAGGTTGCGGGAGCGGGCGGGACTGGTCATAAATTCAGCGGGTGCGGGCGGGCGCGGGTTTAAAAATACAGTCCCGCGCAGGCCTCTAGTCCATACTAATTCCCTGAGCAGAAATAATGGAGCCAAGAAAGGTGAAGGAGCGCGCGTGAAAAGAACACTTCTCAGCCTTGATGAATAAACTATTCTCAAGGAGACGCTGAAGGACTTGGCGAACATGTTGCACATGCACTTGGAGAGAGGGAAAAAAAATTTAAACGTCATCAAGATAAACGAAAACGAAAATATTCAACATGTCTCTGAACATCATTGACCAGGGCTTGAAACACAGAGGGGGCGTTGACAAGGCCGAAGGGAAGGACCTGGTATTCAAAATGACCGAGAGGGGTTTTAAAAGTCTTCCATTCGTCCCGCACCAGCAGGGGAGGAGTAAGGGACAATACTACCGGCATTTAATGACTCGGAGAGATACTTCTCAAGAGCTTAGAGCTCGGGACCAGAGAGGGAGTAAAGTCTTCCCCGGGGGGCGTAGTGCCCGGGAGAAGCTAGATGCTACAATCGAAGGGACGGTGTGGAGGAAGAGAAGCAGCCCGGGAACGACTGAAGACCACTCGCAATTCTAAGTATTTCTCAGGAACCCCAGACAAATCACCCGGTTCCTCCTGAAACACAGAAACAGAGAAAACGGGAGAAACAGCAGACACTAAACACTTTACATGACATGACAGACCCCAAGAGAGAATGGAACCCTTAAGCCAATTAATCTGTGGGTTATGTTCAACAAGCCAAGGATGGCCCAAAACAACAGGGGCATTAGGGGAATGAAAAAAAGTTTCTCTCTGATTGCCGGAAACGATGAGACTCACGGGGCAGTGACACGACAAACCTTAGCTAGAATCCGACCATCCCAGGCAAATACCGTAGTGGGGTCCTGCAGGTCAACCAGAGGATTTCCGTGCTGTAAAGCCCATGCTTCATCCACAAAGTTACCCTCGGATCCGGAGTCGATGAGAAACTGACAAGTGGCCAAGGAGTTCAGCCAGCGGAGGGAGATTGGAAAAGTAGTCAGAGAGAAATGCGGAGGGAACAAAGAGTATCCCTCTCTCTACCGGTGAGCTCTGGCTTTTAATGGACAGGAAGAGGCGAAGTGATCATCAGAGCTGCAGATTCTGTTCCCACCGTGGATGGAATTATTTCTCCACAAATAGTGGTGGGTGCAGTGATCTGGGGAATCGAACGTCTTGTTAAGCGCACTCTCTCTCATTCTGTCAGGCCGCGTCTCTGCCCTAGGGACTTACTTTTTGTCTCACCCTCCGCTCGCCGCGCCGTTCTTCAGTGGGGGCATTCCTCCAAATTGTTTGCTCATCCAGGAGTCAGGGGTACGATTGCCTCTGTCTCTCAGAGATTTTGGTGGCCCATTTGAGAATGCGACGTCTGCTGCTTTGTCACGTCTTGCTTTGTTTGCACTCAGACTAAGACAAGTAACCGGGCCTCCGCTGGTCTCCTCAGACCCTTACCTATTCCATCACGACCGTGGGCTCAGATAGCTCTTGATTTCATTACGGGGCTCCCTCTGTCCAGAGGTAGAACAGTAATTATCACAGTAATCTATAGCTTTTTTAAAAGCCGCTTGGTTTATCCCGCTTCCAAAGTTTCCCTCCCCGAGAGAGACCGCGGAGATTGACCAAATAAACCAAATTATTATATAGCAATTCTTATACACACAAAAAATTATTCATTCAATTAATTCAATTTCTTTTAGGTAATTGGTCGCAATCAATTTATTTAAGCTACATTTAAAAAAACAACAACAAACAAAAAAATTGAAAAACAAAACAAAAAAACTTTTGTTTAAATGTAGCTTAAATTTAGTAAATTGAATGAATCTTTTTCAGTGTACTGATTTCACTAATCGCTGAGACAAAATCATATTTAGCTCTAGTCTGGGGGGAAGGGGCTAACCCCCCCAAACTCTGCCTATGACTGGGATATACATTATACAGACATTAAAAGTGTTGAAACATGTAAAATCATTAAATATACACAGGTTTTTATTATTTCATAAAATCAGGATCCACGTCAGATTCCAGTTTTGTTTCTCTGCATTGTTAGGAGTCCCTCTGTAATGGGTATCCTTGTCGCTGATCGTCAATTCTTGGGAGAAATTGGTGTTTTGGATGAAGGAATGGAGATTTATGGGGGAGAGAATGTTGAACTAGGAATACGTGTAAGTTATACTTTATATTGTGGAACTGAAACAGTAATACTGTATGTGTGAAGGGTTAATATTTGAAATCTGCTTGTGAAAATGTATTTTGTTGTGTGGTTGTATACATAAAATCATGCTACATAATGTAAAAACATTTGGTGAAAAAAATCCTCAAAAAAATTGTTCCTAGCCTTCTTTGTGGCTGTAACTTTTCATAAACTAAACCTTTGCACCTAAAGAATTCATATGAATACATCTGATTGGTACCAAATGAATACATATCTGTACCTAAATGGTCTATATTAGAACATTTTTAAATGGTACATCCGTCCTCAGTGACAGCTTGGGCCTAATTTTATTTCTGACATTGTATCTTTAAGGTCATGTCATATTGAAGTTAAAATGAAATCAATGATTGAAATCAAAATTTGATTCATATTTAGAAAGACTTTAGCCTAGATTTTATAGACAGGGTCACAATTGGTTCAATATTTGATATTAAATACCCTTTGATATTATATCAGGTCTGGCTTTGTGGTGGGAGTATTGAAGTGGTGCCGTGTTCCAAGATAGCGCACTTAGAAAGAGCACATAAGCCTTATTCACGAGATCTCAGACCGCACATGATTCGAAATGCCCTGAGGGTGGCTGAAATATGGATGGATGAATATAAATCAAATGTGAATATTGCCTGGAATCTACCATTGAAGGTGAGTAAAAGACAGAGGCAAAGCACCATTTATTTAAGCAAAGATAAGTCCTCCCTAAACCTGGATTGAGAAATTAATTATTTTCTTCTCTCTAGGATCATGGGATTGACATTGGAGATGTGACAGAGAGAAAAAAGTTACGAGAGAAACTCAAATGTAAACCCTTTAAATGGTACTTGGAAAATGTTTATCCACAGCTGGACACCTGGGAGAACGTAGTGGGTTATGGTGCGGTAAGCATCATGTTTACATTTGCATTTATAGCAGACACTTTGATCAAATTTAACATTTTGTCAGTGAGCTAACAGTAAGTGTACTCTACAAAGCCAGGCTAGAGGTTAGAAAAGATAAACAACATGGAAGAAAGTTTATATATATATTCTTTCTGGTTCTCGAATCTGATTGGCTAAGAGCTATGCGATATTGTACTGATAACGGCACAGTAACCGCTTCAACTTTCGTATCAGTCCGCCACCTAGTGAATGGAGGTCCTAAACAGGCTCATCTCTGAATGGAAAAACTGCATGCACACAAGGACACACACAAACGCGCTGTTTTTAATCACTCTCCGTGTGTCTCATTAGTTCACTAGCTCGTAAATCAGTATGTGAATCCCAAGTTATTATTCCATCAAAGATCAGCGCTCTTGGATGTTACGTTAAACTTAATGGGAGTAATGTCTTGTCACATCGTGTGGACACTTGGAAAAAGGAATGTAAACACTCATTTTTTTCTGGAGCTATATCTCTTATCAGAACGCGAAAACACAGTGGATCTGCAGGTAAGCACCGCAGCTTTTAAATGTGGACATTGATCATTTATTTAATCGCGACGTGACTATTAAAACATGTTATGAGATATCGCCACTGGTATATTTATAAGCAGCATGCAAAAACATCTCTCTGACACTTATAAAAACAGTTTTATATAGTACTGACAAGAACGAAGTCTAATAATAACAGAGTGCCTGTTTAGCGTTAAGATTAAATGGTAAACCAATAGTAACATAATATAAGTATAGTTTTATTAACTTTTACCTCGTGCCAAAACAATAACAACACAAAATACACTAAATATGAATAAGAAAACAAGTAATAGTTTTATCATGACACCAAATACTGCAGATTTGATCTAATTTTGACCATCAAAAACAAACAAGGCCAACATGAGAGCCAGGGAATCCCTGTCAGAGATGTAGCCCAGAGAGGGCGGTGGTCAGCGGGGCGAGTGAACACTGACGTCCGCTCATGCTTTGGTTCTCATACGTACCGAATCTCACTAAGCAAACGTTCCAACAGGCGCTATCTTTACTAATCGACTATAGATTTAAATATAATACATATATATTTTCGACTGAACTAATCTTAAAACTACACTTTGTGACCAAGAAACGTTAATATAAAGAAACGCCTATCCGTCCATTGAGTCATTATGAGATTCAAAGCAGCCGAAAGTGTCATTCTGGCCGCCCTCAAATCCGTGGCGGAAGAAAGTAGTTCCCAAACAAAGAGGCCTACGGCCACGTGCCTCTGGCCTAATCCCAGCCGTGATGATATAGAGCTGTATCACACTCCTACTCGAGCGATATTGCTAAAAGGAATAGTCTACTCATTTTCAATATTAAAATATGTTATTACCTTAACTAAGAATTGTTGATACATCCCTCTATCATCTGTGTGCGTGCACGTAAGCGCTGGAGCGCGCTGCAACGCTTCAATAGCATTTTGCTTAGCCCCATTCATTCAATGGTACCATTTAGAGATAAAGTTAGAAGTGACCAAACACATCAACGTTTTTCCTATTTAAGACGAGTTATACGAGCAAGTTTGGTGGTACAAAATAAAACGTAGCGCTTTTCTAAGCGGATTTAAAAGAGGAACTATATTTTATGGCGTAATAGCACTTTTGGGATGGACTTTGGGTGGAGGCTGAAAGCTAATTCCACCAGAGAGGAACAGAATAGGTAAACATTTTTTAAGTGATTTGGTGCCTCTTTGTGCTATAACAACCAGGCAATTTACCAAGCTTCCAAGCATAAATGGCTAGAGGGGATGTTTGACTGTAGGAGTAAGTGGAGGTTAAAGAGCCCCTATTACAGTGCTAAAAAGAACTGTATTCTGTGTATTTGGTGTAATGCAATGTTTTCACACGGTTCATGGTCAAAAAAAAACCATTGTACATTATCGTTGCTCCTTTATGACTGATCGATCAATTTTGCCAGCGCGGCTTGAGCAGAACATGACAGATTGGTAAGGATACTAAAACCTACAACCATGTCTGCGTTGGTGATTATAGAAACGACAAACAACAAGCTTTACTCTGCACTGCTCAAAACTTGTGTTGAATCATGGTTTCAATAGTCATTAGTAATTTTTTAAAATATGAAAACACAGGCTGCTTACAGGCTCTGTGTCAGATGTGGGCAGAATTATGATGATATGCATCAAGTCACTGCAGAAGTAAACTGTTTCCTACAATCCATGCATCCATTGTAGAGATTTCAGTTGGAGACCATAACTCGCATTTTCTTAGATTTTGGGATTTGTAACTTTGCAGATTGTTCACAGATACTATCACACATTTACACACAAGTAAAATCATAAAAAGGAAAATAGGGGCTCTTTAAAGACCTACAAGCCAGTGTCAAACACTTCAGTTTGATGCAGGCTGCTACAGCAAGTGGAGTGAGGTATAGCAACAGTATGAAAAGAAATGTGCCTTAATGTTTGGAAGTAGAGAAGTTGTGTATGTTATAGAGAAGAGGAGGGGACCAAGAACCAAACCCTGGGGAACCCCAGTGGTCAGCTGGTGTGACCTGGATGCCACTCTTCTCCATTATACCTTAAATATTCTGTCTGTGAGATACAAATTAAACTAATTTAATAACTAATTTAATAACCAGTGTTGGGGGTAACGCATTACAAGTAACTTGAGTTACGTAATAATATTACTTTTCTGAAGTAACGAGTAAAGTAACGCATTACTTTTTAAATGTACACATTAATATTTGAGTTACTTTTTCAAAAAAGTAACTCAAGTTACTTTTTTAGTTTAATTAATTTGATTAAAAAATGTGTACTGAATTAAACTAAATATATGCACTCTCTGTGCCTGTGTGGAAACAGTTTGAGTCAGAAACTAAGATGGTAGGCCAGAGCTACACATTTTTGTGATGAAATATGCAATTTCTGAATGCAGAACTTTTCAGTCATAAAAACACCGGCAAGGCCTGAAAGAGATCAAGCTTTAGCCAAGAAAAAATAAACGCAAAAGTAACTAAAAGTAACGTAAGCATTACTTTCCATGAAAAGTAACTAAGTAATGCAATTAGTTACTTTTTTTGGGAGTAACTTAATATTGTAATGCATTACTTTTAAAAGTAACTTTCCCCAACACTGTTAATAACTAGTCAGTGAATGCTGACTATCCAGAAGGTAGTTTTGTAAAAGATTAGTAGATTGAAGGAATGGTAAGAGTGAGACTGGTCTACAGTTGCTAAATGCTGAAGTGTCAAGTGTTGGTTTTGAAAAGTGGGGTTACCCAAGCCTGCTTGAATAAGGTGGGGGCGCTTCCTGTAGTAATGGGTGTGTTTACAAGGTGTGTGAGTTGTGGAAGAGCTATAGCTTGTAGCAGAAGAGAATGGTTGGGTCAAGAGAACAGGTGGTGGGCCTGAGTATAAGGAAGCGTTTTGGAAACCAGTCTCTGTAAGCAGAATTTTGAGTTGTCAGGTGTTTTGAAGTGTTGTTGATCTTGATCTTTTTTTGAACAAGAATTGATCAGAGATATCCAAATGGATAACCAGAAGATTATTTGTTGTTCAGTTGTGAGTGAAGACCTAGTTGTGGTTCTCCTTTGCGAGTTGGTCTTAAGTAGCTTAAACAAGGACAGAGGAGCTGAGGTTTGACTAAGTTGTCCAGCTCTAAGACAATGATCACCAACCCTGTTTCTGGAAATGTAGTCCATCTCTAACCAGGGGCGGATCTAGAAAATTATTTATGGGGTGGCAAGGGGGTGGCATGAGAACTACGAGGGGTGGCAATGAAGTAAAGCATCCTTGCATGGTTGTCGTGGATACAAAAAATTATATACTGTATATACTATATGCGGTGTATACACTGGACCTCAAATTTTTATAACATAACAGGCAACAACAAATGTTCCTATAAGTACCCAAGCAGCTACCTTTAGCATCTCTACTGTAGCACCCTTTGTCTTAATACACACATCTTACCAATATCTAAAAACACTGACTGTAACCATGATGAGCAAGGTTGAACATAATGGTATAAAGACTGTTATATAAATAAAATAGGTTTGCCTAGTTTATATTAATGTAAAACATATTTAAAAGGCACACATCTCTTTCTCTCATAACCCTCTTCTTTAATAATTTCATTCACTTCATGATGGATTTCTGTCTTTTCACTTCTTTTAGCTATTTGCCATCCATATGTTTCTTTCTTTCATGACTTCATCTACTCCTTTCCCCACAACATATTTTTGTGTTTTATTTGTACCTTCCACTCCCATAGTATTTGATTTTTCTATTATTTTTGGTTAAAAAATGGATATCAGCCTTCTTTTCATAGTATCATTAAGTTTTGTCTTTCAAGCTTTCTAAACATACACAACACTGAATAGTTTTGTCTCCTTAATGAAGACTATATCATAACGAGTGATTTCATATATGCACGTATGGAATATTTTGATTGCTGCAGCTAACAAGACATGACGGGCTAACTAGAAAGAACTGCTTAAAAGATATTTACTGCTTACACAAACGTGCAGTTCAGTTGTTTTTATATATTAATATTAAACAATCAACAGTTTTGTATTTTTATCCTGATGCAACATTTATCTGTAAAATATGACCGTATTCAGTACTCTGATTTGGTGATGTGATGCTCAACTTAATCACTTAAAGACACTAAAGAGAAACCACTAATGTTTTGCCAGCATGTGATGATGTGAGGTGCTTTATTAGATCAGAATTACTCGCTACAGACGTGAAGAGACTCTTTCTTCATGGGCATACGTTGCACATTCATAAACATTCTTGCCTTTCACTTCAACGATGGAAAAGTAACGTTTGTGCTTTTTACACTTTGTGCTTGCGTCCGCTACCTTTGTTTTGAGCTCGTTGTACTTTCCATCGCTCTGTTGTCGCGGGTTTGTGCGACTCAGATCACGGATGGACTGAGAACCGGGCTGCATGTGAGTGCCTTGGATGGGGTGATGCATGCTTTCACGGCAGTTTCCAAAAGTTTCCAACCACGCCAGAAAAGATCGCTAGATTTGTCCTAGCCGTTTTAAATCAAGTCGCTAAAGGGGTCTAAAAAGTTTCTTAATATAGCGACCAAGTTGACAAGACTGCACAGACTTTTTTTACACTGTAAAAGACTTTCTGCTCTGACTGACTGTTCGTGCTTGTATATGAACTCTGCTGCCTCTGGTTGGCTAACGATGGAAAGTAAGCCAATCACAATCAGCTATGTGGTTGTCCCACCCCCTCTAAGACACACACACCAATCATCGTCAGATATGTGTCTCCCAACCCTAAACACACGCAGAGAAAAACTACATTGCCTTTCTGGTTAAAAGAGCCTACTCGGGTATATATTATATATATTAGGATACCAGCGCTGGGGTGGCATATGGGGTGGCAATGCTTTTATTTAGGGTGGCAACTGCCACCCCGTGCCACCCCGGTAGATCCGCCCCTGTCTCTAACCCCAATCAAACACACCTGAACCTGCTATTCAGGCTTTTTATGGCATCCCAAAAATCAGAGGCAGGTATGGGTGGTGAAGCATGGTTGGATCTAAAGTAGGCATGAGGGTAGATTTCCAGGAACAGGGTTGGTGATCACTGCCTAGAAAAACCAGCAGAATGTCATCTTCAATATTTTGAGGTTATTTCAGGGTGCATATTGTAGACAAATATCATACAAAGACATGTCAGTTCATTAGTATGTATTAATATTTGAACTTCCCCTTTTCAATCTCAATTTTTTTTTCACATAACAGTTAAAGAATGACAAAAAAGAAGACCTCTGCATTGATCAAGGACCTGTACCTGGAAGTGTACCAATTATTTTTAGTTGTCATTATCATAGTACTCAGGTAATGTATGAAGAATTATAATGAAACAATCGTATAACATGTGACCCTTTATGTGAAATCCAGACTAAAGTCTCATCATCTAAATATGACATCAAGGGGCATTAAAGTTTCATTTCACTGATTAATTTCACATCGATTTCATTCTTTGACATGACCTTACTCAGTCAATATTAAAGATATCAAGTTTATGTTTTCAAAGAATGTTTATTTACATTAGGATGAATTATGTAGATAACTATAAATCACAATAAAATGACTTTAGATGGATTTTTACAGACTGGGTCACATCACAGCTTTTCTAAGAACCTCATGCTATATACATTTAAGCAGAATCATTATTCAATAAGTGCATTAAGAGTGAACTATTCATTTAAATCTTACAGCATTGTTACTACAGACGTAATGGGGAAATTTATGTTGGAGGCATCAAATCTCACATTTACGGTTCTAACCGGTGTATATTGGATTCTGGCTTTGGAAACACACCAACATTACTTGACTGTAAAAAAGCCAAAGAGGAAGGACTTCATATAGAGTGGAGTTTTAGCCAGGTATGGTCCTTTTTTATTTGTTAACCCTCATAAGCCCCTATTTTTCTGTATACGTTAGAGTTCCTTGGGGAAAAAAAACGACCCCGGAAATTAAAAGAGTGATTACAAAAAATACATACATTTCTAATAATACAAATAATATATCATTATTTTGTTTACTTCCCATCTATACATTAATGCTGTGTTTTGGGAGATATGAAGTATTTTTGTACTTGTTTACCACTCAATTCCTCAACTACACCATTAGCTTGCCTGTTAAATATAAATTTTTATGAACAATTCACGTAAATTATGATCAAATTTGATTTGAATATTGATAGATGTTATATGTTGAATTCGGACATTTGGTGTTTAGAAAAAAACAAAAGAATTACAGTTTAGGAAATAAATCATTTAGACCAGCAGATACCCATAGAGACCCATTCATTTTGCTGGATGTAGCCAACTGCTCAACATCACCACTTTAGTGATACATTTTTTGAATTTATGTATAAATAAACATTAGAAAGGACATTAAAAAATATTATTTCAAATGGTAGAATTTTTTTGTAGTTTTTGATGCATTTTGAAATGTCTGTTTCTACAAAATGCAACAGAAATTTGACTGAATGTATGTGTGTGTGTGTGTGTGTGTGTGTGTGTGTGTGTGTGTGTGTGTGTGTGTGTGTGCGCGTGCAGCATTTACATCTTTGTTTTGCATCTGTGACTGTTTTTTGGAAAATTCTGTAAAAATGCTCTGTGTGGCAGTCATAGCTTTGTGTTTTTGTGTGCGTGTGTGTGTGTGTGTGTGTGTGTGTGTGTGTGTGTGTGTGTGTGTGTGTGTGTGTGTGTGTCTTTTCTATATTGCATTTGTGCTCTAGTACCAGGCCTACCTTTCTGTGTTAAAATGTTCAGATTTATTCTGGATGCATTGATTTTTTTGACAAATAAAGAGATTTTGCATTTCCCATTCATTTCAATTGGGGTCATTTTTACCCCCAAAAGGCCTCTTTTGTAAATTTTTTACACTTTTTTTTATTTTTAGAACGACAGAATCAAGCCCAGTATTTTTATATGAATCTTGACCGATAATCTGGAAAGGCACAAAATCTTATTCCACTGAGATGAAGGTAACCATGTTTCTAAACTAAAGAAAAGTGGCTTGGGGGTAGGATTGACCCCAAGGGTCTTATTAGGGTTAATCTTATCCCCAGTTTTACAGATAAGGCTTAAGGCTAGTCCAAGACTAAGACACAAATGAAATTTCAAAATAACTTGCATTGACTGATCTTAAAATATGTTAGTGCCATTGATGTGTCTGAAAATGCACACCATGTTTTTCCTACACTGTAAAAAATTATTTGCTGACACAACTAGACTAAGTCAAGTCATATTGTTGCTTTGACTCAGTTAAGTTGGGATGCATGAAGTGTAATGTTATTTCAACTTAAATTTAGGTGTCAAAAAGGCGGTAAATTATGTGAACTTACTATTCAATTCCTTTGCATGCCACCTTTAAAGGAAATACTTCCCACTGTAAACAGTACCTTATTAAACAAAAACAACATAACATACATTCAAGCAAAGGTCCTTCTTCACTAACACATTACAGGTCCAACATTGACACTAAAAAATGTTCAAGCTAAATTAACCACACTCTCAATTTAATGACTCATGTATTAACAAAACAGTAAGGCGGAAGCTTAACATAAAAACAAAACCATTTCTATAAATGAAGTCTATTACATTTTTTTTAGAAACATTACATAGGCGGTGTCCCATCTTTCCAAACAGTCTTGTATGTTTTTGGACATTTGAAATCTCAAGATGAGAACTAGCCAATCAGATTACCGCTTGCTAGGTCCGCCCACTTCCACAGAAATCCACTGGAGTATGTTTCCACATTGTTTTAAAGACCTCAGCAACAACAACATAAACAAACTGCATTTGTGCGTCAAACTTCACTTCCGTTAGACTTTCCAGAATCAATAACAGCATAGTAAACCTTTGTAGGTGTTCTAATGTAAAAAGCTGATTAAGGTGTGACACAATGACAAAGACATAAAGGCTTGAAATATTTCACTCCACTCTAAAAATGGCTGGGTTGTTTTTAAGGAAAAATGGGGGAAAGAGAAAAAAAAAACGCAGCATAAAACATACAAACATGTTATATCACCAATAGGTAAGCATTCAGTCTTTCCATGCCAGGTTCTGTAATCCCAGCTCTAACGCATGTGACTCTGCCATCCCCAGATAATTGAAGAAAGGGTCCCATATTTTGTAGAATTTAAAAGGTTTATCTTTTAGAGCTGTTGAGAAGGCTTCATATGGAACAAGGCTTCTGGCCATATTAATCCACTGTGTTATTGATGGAGCTCGATCCGTTATCCAACAAACGAGTATACATTTGCGGGCACAGTGAAGTAAAATTTGAAGAAGGCAGGTTCCTTGAGATTTGAGTGGGAGTTCTCGGTTCATACCAAGCAGACATGACTCTGGTCCAAGTTGTAATGTGCAACTGAATATCTTTTCAAGTTCCCTCGAGACGCCCATCCAGAATTGTTGTATCATCGAACAGCTCCAAAAGCAATGGAAGAGGGTTCCTTCTAGTCTTTTACATTTATTACAGAGGTTGGAGAGTTTTGGATTAATTTTGTGTCTTTGAGCTGGAGTCACATGTAACCGATGAACAATCTTAAATTGCATTTCCCATGCGGAGTTGTTGGCCAGGTACGAGGGCATCTCACATACAGCTTCCCAATCCGCTGGCTGAATGTCTTCTCCAAAGTCCCGTCCCCATAGCACTCTGGTTTTATCTGAGTTTTCTGTGTTTGCTCTTATCAAGATAGAATAAAATATCTTGGATGCAGATCGAGATGAAGTGAGTTTATTCAATTGTTCCTCAATTGGAGACACAGAGAGACCATTTGGAAAAAGTCTGAGATTTTTTGTGAAGAAGCTGCGTATTTGGTGGTAAACCAAGAAGAGGTTCTTATTGAGGACATATTTTTTAGTGAATTGTTCAAAAGTCATAAACTGTTTATTCTCCATCAGATCTCCTATGACATGAATTCCTTTGTCTTTTAAGCGTAATAGACCATCATTCATCCCCGGAGGGAAATCTGGATTGTTATGCAAGGGTGTGAGTGGCGACAGATGGGAATCGAGTCCTTCCGTTTTACGTACTACTCTCCATACTTTGATCATATGTTTAAGAATGAAGTTATCTTTAGTTAAAGTTCGCTGTTTATTAAGCGACACATATGGAAGGTTCCGTAAAGGGATCGGCCCAAGCGTTGTAGATTCTGCACTGATCCACGTTGAGTTTGGGTCATTCAGATGCCATTCCAATATAAAACGGAGTTGAGCAGCAAGCTGATATAGCTTAATGTCAGGTGCCGCTAAGCCTCCACAACTACTCGGAAGCGTTAGGAAGCTATATCTCAATCTAGGTCTTTTTTTCCGCCATATAAAGGAGATAATAGAGCCCCGTAGCTGTTTAAGTGCTTTGTTAGGAATAAGGACAGGTAACATTTGGAATGGGTATAGAAGGCGGGGTAAAATATTCATTTTGACCAAGTGGATACGACCTAGTAAGGATAAAGGAAGGTTGCACCATCTGTCTAGGTCTGATCTGATCTTAGCAAGAATAGGGACAAAATTGCTTTTGTATAGGTTTGTCAGCTTCTGTGTAATCTTTATACCCAGGTACACAAATCCTGCAGGAGACCACTTAAAGGGATGAGAGACTGTAGGGTTGTGGGAGTGTGATTTACTTAGTGCCATTGCCTCTGACTTCGAGAAATTTACTTTATACCCAGAGAAGAAACCAAAGTGAGAAATTGTATCAACAAGATGTGGAATTGATTGTTGTGGAGACGCGAGGTAAATGAGGATGTCATCCGCGTATAGCGAGATTTTATACGTTTTCTCTCCCAAACTAATTCCTTCAATGGACGGGTTATCTCTAATGGCCGCAGCCAGCGGTTCTATGGCCAATGCAAAGAGCAGCGGCGACATTGGGCAGCCCTGCCGAGTTCCTCGCGCTAGTGTAAACTTGGGGGATTTAAGACCATTAGTGATAATACTCGCCGTAGGGGAAGAATACAAAATCCTAACCCATTTAATAAATGTATCGCCCAAGTTAAATTTAGAGAGTACTGAGAGCAGATATGGCCATTCGACCCTATCGAATGCCTTCTCAGCATCTAGTGAAATCACTATTCCAGACTTTGCAAACTGGTTTGAATGTTGAATTATGTTAAAAAGCCTTCTGATGTTATGAGCTGAGGATCTGCCTTTAACAAAGCCTGTCTGGTCAGGGTTGATTATTTTGGGAAGAATTAACTCAAGCCGAGTGGCTAATATCTTTGCCACAATTTTCGTGTCCACATTGAGCAGAGAAATAGGGCGATAAGAGCCGCACTCCTCAGGGCATTTGCCCTTTTTTAGAAAAACACATATGTTGGCTTCTGTCATGGATTCAGGAAGCCCGTCCGAATCGAGTGAGTACTGTATCATTTCGTGCATTAGGCCCCCCAGCTCCATTTTAAATTTCTGATAGAATTCCCCTGTAAACCCATCGGGCCCTGGTGCTTTACCTTTAGGAAGGCTATTAATACAATTCAAAATTTCACTGCGTTCAATCGGTTTATTTAACATCTGTCTTTGTTCCTCCGTTGATTCCCCCAAGTTTAAACCAGCTAGGAATTTGTTCATATCATCACCCGACAGAGGGCCAGATTGGGATGAGTATAAAGTTTTTTATAAAATTCCCTAAAGATATCATTAATTGCTTTGTTATCGTGCTGACCTTTGCCTTCTTGGTCTTTGATACTGGATATGACCTTGCCTTGACACCGATTTCGCAATAGATTGGCTAGATATTTGTTAGGTCTATTGGCATATTCGTACATCCGCTGTCTAGCAAAGAACACAGATTTTTCAGCTTTATTTGTGAGAATTGCTTCAAGGGCGGTTTTAGTGGTGTCTATCTCCGCCAGGAGCACATCCGATGGGCAAGTATCATGTTTTATTTTGAGACCGTGAAGCGTAGCTTCTAATTTTATCTGATCTGCCAGCTGCTTTTTTTTCTGGTTGGAAACATAAGAGATAATCAACCCCCTAATATAGGCCTTAGCAGTGTCCCAAAGCAGATTAGGAGACACCTCCGGGGTTTTATTGTCCAAAATAAACAATTTTATTTGCTCTTTAAGATAGGATTCAAAATTTGGGTCATGAGCAAGCCATGGTTTGAATTTCCAGGAGGCCGGGTAGAATATTTGGTTGAACATGCCTAACCGAAGAAAGACGGGCGCATGATCCGAGATTACAATGTTGCCTATGTTGCAGTCTATTACATTTTGGAGTGAATTTTTGGGAGAGAAAAAGTAGTCTATTCTGCTCGCAGTCTTATGGACGTTAGAAAAAAATGTGTATTCTCTGTCTCCGGGGTGCAAAGCTCGCCAGACATCCACCAAGCCAGTTTCCTCACACATCTCATTTAATGCCTGTGCCCTGTTCGAGGGCTTTTCATTAGGTGTTGACGTCCTGTCAAGTTTCGGTTGCAATGTGCAATTAAAATCCCCCGCAATTACACTATGTTCACATTGCCATTCAGCAAACTTAGAAAAGGCCTGCGTAATTAAATCATTGGATTGGATAGGGGGAATATAGACATTCATAAGGGTAATGGGTTGTCCCTTCAATGTAGCTTTAAGTAGGATAAACCGTCCTGATTTATCGGAATAGGTATTAATATCCGATAGTGGCATACATTTGTTTATGAGAATAGCAACGCCCCTACTTTTGCTAGTAAATGACGAGCTATAAACTTGTCCCACCCAGTCTCTCTTTAATTTGACATGCTCACTGTCCGTTAAGTGTGTCTCCTGCAGAAATGCAATATGAACTTGTTCCTTTTTTAAATAGTTTAAAATCTTTTTTCTTTTTACTGGATTTTTAACACCCTTCACATTCCAGCTACATATGTGTAATATTGTTTTATCCACCGGCATAGTCGAGGGGTTAGTTAGTATACCAACTGCGCCAATGTACGAGGTGCCCTACTGTATTGAAGACTGTGTTATGCACTGATTACTATTACGGATCTAAATCACCTTAGAGGATTATTTACCCAATTAATGTCCAGGGACTAGGAGAGGAGTAACGACACCAGAGTCAGGGATCAGATTTACTGAATGTATTGATTGTTCAAATGATAAAATGAACAACTTATTCACAATGTTAATAAAACATGAATACTTGTCAAATAAAACAGCGTAGGCCTACGCAAAATAAACAATCAGTATAACAATAAACTTTGATTCAAGAAATACAATTATGTGATTGCAAATCAGGCAATGAGGTGGTGAAAATGAGAGTACTCAGTCTTTGCAAGTCTGAAGTGTCCCAAAAAGTCCACTTAACGCAAGGAGGGTACAGATTTGGTCAAATGTTAATCCTCATACACGATGTCATCACATTGAAACTCAAACAGGTGGTTACATCCTCAGTCTGCATCCTTATTTGGTCCTGAGAGGCTTAATGTGAGGTGATATTAACAATGATGAATGTATCATCGTGTGCGACGGTGTTCCATAGTCGTGATGGGTGTGTGTAATATACACACTCAGCTGGATAAACGAACGTGGTTCTGCAAATATACAAATTAACTCAATAAGTTTTCCAGCACGATTTGTACAATAAAGTGCTGCACCATTATCGTATCACTTGAGTGAACACGTGAGTCATTGCACATGTGATAAATAAATAATATAGCAACTAATCTTTACAACTGAACAGTCATCTTGTTAATGTATCTAACAGAGTGTCAAGACAATGATTATTAAACTAAATAAAGTAAAACAAACACTTACAATCTGCAATGACGCACGTGATGGTATTCACCATACAAATCCACATATCTCTGGAGCGATCACACAACATCGGCCGCCCATCACATCTGAGAATGCCAAACTGCACACGATATGAATGCTCTATGGTTGTTCTATAAGCGGATGGCTATAATTCACATTGAATCATGAATTTACAATAACAACACACACCGCATTTCTTCCTTCTCCTCCATTGCTGCGTATCTGATCTCGCGCTATTATCTGTCGAACTCGCGAGACTTAGGATAAACTCCGCCTACTCAGCAGACGCAATACTCAAACAGAGCACTGTACAACTATTATAATAATATGAACGTAACTTGAACATAGTTTTTTGCACACCTACCATGTTTTGAAATGTAATTGATCTGCTCAATTCTGGGAGATAGGAAAGGTATATCCATAATATTCGAATATACAGCGGTGACATGCACAGTATTGCGTAAAAGAGGAAAAAAAAAAACGGAGAGAGGGGTGAAGTTGTGTTGCCCTGCATGTCGAACATAGAACTATTTACATGTACCAACTTACAGACATTTTTAGGAATAGACAAGGGAAGTCTGACGCTGGTCAGTTTCACATTTGAGAGCAATAGTGAACACCACTCTGCCTCCTTGGAAACATTGCATGACCGAAGCTTGTTAGGAACAAACAATGAGTGCACGGTATTCAGAAGGAACACCGTAAGATGGAAAGGTGTCAATAGATTGATCGTCAGTTCGCTGAGACGGCTGGCCTTCTACATACTTATTTTTCCTTTTTATATTTCCTTTAAACATCAGTCCCCTTAAACTCCAACAAACAGTTATTCTCTGACTGCTGATAGATTAATTCCCAACGATTAGAACAGTTGCATTCCTTATATAAAAGCAAAAGAGCGCAGAGGTGACAAGATTAAGTCACAAAGAACACAAACAAACTAATACCGTATCATTCAGGCCTCTCCGAAGCGGTTTGGGCCAGGAATAGTTGTGGTTAAGGGATCGGGCAGGCCATCCAGGAAAGACTCGACCTCTGTCGGTTGTTTAAAGAATTTTCCGCCGCCGTTGTGTTGTACTCGAAGAGTCGCTGGATATATCATAGCAAAGCGGAGTCCCCGATCACGGAGTCGTTTCTTCACATTTCCAAAGGCTTGTCTTTTCCTCACTATGGCCGCAGAAAAGTCTTCAAAGATAGAGATATTGTGGCGTTTGTATACCAGCTGACTCGCATTTCTTGCGGCTTGTAGAATGCGCACTTTATCTTGGAAGTTATGCAGCTTCAGGATCAGTGCCCTCGGTCTTTCACCTGATATGGGAGGACGCGAAGGGACACGATGCGCGCGCTCTATCTTCACCTGGTTGTCCTTGAAGTCGACATTAAGCAAATTGGGCAGCCAGGTCCTGAGGAACACCACCGCATTCGTCCCCTCCTCTCCTGCAGGTAGGCCCACAATTCGTAGATTACACCGCCTGCACCTATTTTCCAAGTCAGATATCTTTTCCAGAGCCACGTCTAGCTGTTTCTTCAGCCCGCTCAAATCCGCGCTTGCTTTTGAGACCGTGTCTTCCGCCGCCGATATTCGCGTTTCGGCTTCGGTGACACGGTTCTCCATCTGTTCTACATGTGTCGCTACCGCAGACAGTCTCTCTAGCACTGGATCAATCTTGTTGTCCAACGCCTTATCGACGCCTGCGAGAACCTCTGCTGTTATTTTCTTCACAAACGCGTCCATGTCGTCTGGACTCAGAAGAGCGTCCGCCATTTTCGGAGAGGAGTGCATGGTAAAGTTCGTTAATTCTCTATTCCGAAGTCTGTGACCAGAATTAAGTTGTTTCTTAGACATGTCTTGTCACCTCTACATATATTTTTAGTTCCCTCGAAGCAATATAGAGTTTAAGGAGGAGGATTTTCGAAGGCTTTACCGGAGCTCGTCGTTAACACTGCTACTCCATTGAATGCGTCACGTGACCCTCGGCTGGGTTGTTTTTGACCCATAATGGATAAATATTGGACAGAACACGTGCTGGGTTAAAATTTGACTCAATGCTAGGTTATTTTAACCCAACTGCTGGGTTATTATTAGGCCTACCCCATGGTTGCATAACAACAACCCAACATTGGGTAATTTTTAACCGAGCACGGGGTAATTTTTACGGTGCATTCACACGGGGCGTAAGCGTTAACGCTTCCCATTCACTTTTAATCGGTGACGTCATGCGTTGCCGAACTGAATTGTGGACCCGTCAGTGTTGCGAAAACAAAATAGAAAAGATAAAGCAAGACTTAAAAAAACGAAGAAAAAAAAATCCATTGGTGCCGCATCAGTGCCGTTGCTCGTGGCAGAAGTTGAAAATTTCTCAACTTTTCAAGCGGCAACGCATGCATTTTTGAGTAATGAATACAATATATGGGTTTCACTTTCTGAAATGTGTGACCAAAAATGTACCTTTTCATATTTTAAATTTTTTTGAGATGTACCTTTTTTATTTTATTGTAGTGAGGCTATGAACTCTTACTTAAAGGGATAGTTCGGCCAAAAACGATATTAAACCCATGATTTACTCACCCCCAAGCTGTCTGAGTTGCATATGTCCATCGTTTTTCAGACAAACAAATTTTCGGATATTTTAGAAAATATTTTAGATCTTTCATTTGATTAAATGTAATGTTACGGGGTCCAACAATAGTCCACGACCTTCAAGTCCAAAAAAAGTGCGTCCATCCTTCACAAATTAAATCCAAACGGCTCCAGGATGATAAACAAAGGTCTTCTGAGGGTAATCCGTGCGGTGTTGTTGTAGAAATATCCATATTTAAAATTTTATTAACGTAATTAACTACCTTCCGGTAGCGCCGCCATCTTAGTCTCATCCGCATTCAGGAGAGAGTATTAGCGTAGTGTACGCACTTTTCGTAGTGACGTATGACAAATTCGGAGGGCGGGGACACAGAGCAGCAGCAGAGAAACCTCTGTACGCTCCGTAAGCTCTCATCCTGAATGCGGATGAGACTAAGATGGCGGCGCTACCGGAAGGTAGTTAATTACGTTAATAAAATGTTAAATATGGATATTTCTACAACAACACCGCACGGATTACCCTCAGAAGACCTTTATTTATCATCCTGGAGCCGTTCTGATTTAATTTGTGAAGGATGGACGCACTTTTTTTTTGGACTTGAAGGTCGTGGACTATTGTTGGACCCCGTAACATTACATTTAATCAAATGAAAGATCTAAAATATTTTCTAAAATATCCGAAAATGTGTTTGTCTGAAAAACGATGGACATATGCAACTCGGACAGCTTGGGGGTGAGTAAATCATGGGTTTAATATCGTTTTTGGCCGAACTATCCCTTTATGTTGTGTGTTTAAAGCCCGCCTCTCCATCACAAGAGATTTTGGCACACGCCAGCGTGACATCAGAGCAAGTCGGACGTAACTCAGACACTTTTCCGGCATGATTCTGTGCAGAATTTGCTCATCTATACTTACGGCTTGCTGTTGTGATGGTCGCGTGTATTTGCTTTTATACAGCAGTCAGATGAAGTGGGTTATAAGATAAGCAAAGGTTTTAGCAACCAGAAACACTAAATATTAAATATGTTGTGTGATGCTTTATATTTCATAAAAACAAAATAATTTATGTATTACTAAATATAATGTATTATTAAATATATAGCAACAAAGCAATACAAATATAGCAATCTATATTATTTTCCTTTTTTTTTCAATTGATGGCACTGTATAACATATTATATGAACAGAGTTTTTATTGTTATAAAAACATGAATTCACGAGTTGCTGGTGAACTTCAGCGCCTGACACAGACTGCTGGTCTCGTTTTGCTCTTGCGGTACTTTGATGACACACGTGACTTCAGCCCAGAATGTCATTATCATGTGATATTACTTGTACAAACATATTTTTTGTGGTTATATGAATGTGTCATATATTTCTGCTCAAGATGAGGTTGTTGTAACTCATCTCATTAAGTGGTGATGCACTTCACTGAACATTGGGGCGGTTTCCCGACAGGGAATAGACTAGTCCTAGACTAAAATAAATGTAAGAGCTGTCCAACCTAAAAACAACTTGCACTGATTATCTTAAAAGATCAGTGCCTTTTGTTTTGCCTCAAAATGCACACAAGTATTGTTTTTAGTTAGGCATGTTTGTTAAAACTAGTTATATTTTCTAATTAAACTAAGACCTAGTCCTGGCTTAAGCTAATCCCTGTCCGGGAAACCACCCCAGAATCATTTTTTACAGTGTAGGTTTATTTATCTATCTCTCTGTTATATTTTCAGGGCCAAGAAATAAGAAATAAAAATACAAGCCGATGTCTTGAGATTTCACAAGGAGAGGATTCACAGTACCATCTTGTTATCCAAAACTGCACAGGTCAAAATTGGAAAATACAATATGTTGTCAAAGAATTTTAATGTACAGAATCTGAAACATACAGTGTCAGAAGAAATGGCCAAACGTTCCCAAGCTGTCACTCTTTATAAAGGTCCTAATATGCCCATGTGAGGTACTAATATAAGCTCTTTACGTGTAAAGGTGCACTTTTTTAAAAGGGTACTGTTACAGTGACCCAATAGGGACCATTTTTTAACCATTTTCTCTTACCGTGTAGGGGCAAAATGAGAAAACATTTTTACTCTTATTCATTTAAACTTTGTGTATTTCTACTCTGTTTTATGTTGAACTATACATTCGTGGTTTGCAGAACCATTACATTATATTTGTTTGTTTTATTTATTCATATTTTAACTCTTGCTGTATACAGAGTTTTTATAAACATACAGAGTGTGTGTGTGTGTGTATTCATTACTGTTTACATAAAAAACACGTTTCTGTGTCTTGTATAGATATATTTTATTGTGTTCATTTGTTTGTGCTTTAATACATTTGTTCGTCTATACCATTAATTCATTGTGGTTTATTACACTGTTACATGTGACTGGACTTTTTTTTTAGTTATTATTAATATCAGACCATTTTTGTCCCTTATAATAGATAACAGATACTTTCAATGAACTCGGTATCAAACAGTATATTTTTATTACATATTTCTGTTGGGATTGACCTGTCAACTGACTAATAAACACTATGCAGCATGCATGGTGATTTTTCTTTTGTACATTTACAGAGTTGAAATGATCCAAGATTTAAAACAATTTTAATACCTTCCTTTTGCGGTTTTTGACTGTGTGTTTAAAGGGTTTTAATTATCATATAAACCTGGAATTCCTTATTAGAGTAATTTATAGCAAGCAAATGTTTGTGTACTTGCAGTAATAAACATGTTAATAAGGTTACATCTCTTTTAAAGCCTGTTGCATTTGATTTCACTGCCAAATAATTTACAGCATGGACAAAAATGATCCTCAACAAAAGTGACACTGCCTGTGAAAAGTCTTTATTTTGTGATTAACTGTTTTCTACATAAAATCATCCTATATAATGTAAAGAACCTTCTGTGAAAACATAATCTTGATATCTTTAATATTGATGAGTGAGGTCATTGAATTAATGTTAAATCAATAATTGAAATAAATTTTTGATGCTGCCAATATATCTCTTTCATCAGTGTATTTGTAATTTGAAATCTGGAAATAATATTATCTACACCATCTCTGACATGTAGGTACATATATAATTATATTCTATAACATACATTTTTTTTATGTGAATAAACAAATGTAAGCATTTAGCAGTTTCTGTAAATAAATTCACATGACATGGTTTTAATAAACATTTAATAAAATTCGGTATTATCTTCAGATTTAAAACAAAACAGGGTTTATAGCTACAGTCCATTTCTAGATTCATTTAAGGCCAATTTCAAATATATTATCATAAATATGTATCAAATGTATTTTGTAAAGTTATTAGAAATGTACTTTTAATCCATTCATAACTATTTCAGAATCATGAAACAATAATTCTGTCTTTACAATAAACTTTCAAGTGTCTTCTTTCAAATGAGACCAAACTTATATTTTTAGAGCAACGACGCATTAACTGTCTATTTTAGTTTGGGTAATATGCGCTAGTGAGGCAAGCAAAATCACTGCCAGGTAAATTATATCACACCCCTAGACCTATTGTAATTTCGGAATGCAGAAATACAAAAGAACCGAAATTCCACACTGTTCTCTGCACGTAAGCCAATATCTTTGCCATCTCCTTAATTTTTTTGTACATTATGCCACAACAAAAAGTAGCATACTTCATCCTCAACGGTGCGAAAATGGGTTGTGTGTGACTGCGTCAGAATAACTTTTGCATAAACTCACTCGTGACGTGCACTGAAAAAAAATGTACGTTTACATGTAGTCATTTAGCAGATGCTTTTAATTATTTTTCATTATTTGTAATTATTTTAATCAATCACGTATATTTCTTCTTTTCTTTACATATTTAATACTGGTCTCAGTACTGGCATTAACACAGCAACCTGGTCTCATGGGAAATACGTACCTCTGTACACTTTTTTGCAGGACCACAAATATGTACTAACAGGTACGTATTGCTACAGTTTTGAAAAATAAACGTCCACTGGGGTCGCTAAAGAGAAGAACTCCATGTGATATAATTAGGAGTTGCATTACATTACATCGCGAGATTTAACAACGCATGTTGGTAAGTTAAGTCTCTTTAATTTGATATAAAGTTTATTACTCTATATAAATCAGGTTAAACGTGTTCAATTCAATCGCTGTTTTATATCTGTCAGTTCTGCTTAGGTTTATTGTATCTCAAAATGATTTTAAACCAGCACATCGTAACTAAAGCGATTAAATGCCATCTTCGGCTTTTACGTGACGTGATGCAGATTCGACCAGTTTATAATAGTCATATTAGGATAAAGGTAACGCGATACGCGTCGAGTTTACCATGCTTTACCACGGTAACAGGATATTTCGGCTACTGCGTGCTAAAATCCGATTCGCGTCGAATTTACCATGCTTTACCACGGTAACAGTTTCGGCTACTGCGTGCTAAAATCCGATTCGCGTCGAATTTACCATGCTTTACCACGGTAACAGTATATTTCGGCTACTGCGTGCTAAAATCCGATTCGCGTCGAATTTACCATGCTTTACCACGGTAACAGTGTATACTCTCACCTCAGGGCCCCCCCTCCCGGAATGTTTTAGATGTCTTCATATATAACACCTCCCTTACGAAAACTAACCATGGTTTTATTGTGGTAAAAGTGTAGTAACCATGTTTTTTTGTGTATTGATTACTATGAGCAAAACCGTGGTTTTACTACAATAAGCATGGTTAAACTATGGTTTTTGAAAACCATGGTAACTACAAAACAACCATGGTTTTGACAAACACCTGATTCCACTCATCAGTCTTGTTCCAGAATGTTTAAAACGTTCCTTAATTAACACACTAACAAGCTAATGAACTGAATCAGCCCTTACAAAATTTAACCATGGTTTTATTCCAATAAAAAAAAAAAAAAAACAAAACATGGTTACTGTAACTACAATAACCATGGTTTAACTATGGTTTTTGAAAACCATGGTAACGACAAAATAACCGTGGTTTTGACCACCATGGTTTTCGGAAGCCATGGTTGGACCATGGTTGTTGTAGTTCCTGCAGTGGCCATGTTTTTTTTTATTGTAGTAAAAACCGTGGTTGAATTTTGTGGGGGCTGGTTCGGTTCATTGGCTTGTTGGTGTGTTGGTTGGGGAGCGTTTTGGACATTCTGGAGCGGGACTGATGAGTGGAATCAGGTGTTTCATATAAGGAGACATTTAAAACATTTTGGGAGGGGGACCTTGAGGACTGAAGTTGGGAACTGACCTAAAGGATTATTAGGAACACCTGTTCAATTTCTCATTTATGCAGTTATCTAATCTACCAATCACATGGCAGTTGCTTCAATGCATTTAGGGGTGTGGTCCTGGTCAAGACAATCTCCTGAACTCCAAACTGAATGTCAGAATGGGAAAGAAAGGTATGGCGTTTAATCAGACCCAGCACACACAAAAACCACGCGCGAGTAAGAGATACGAGCACGCGAACACTATTCGAGCGCTAAAAAGCAGAACACAATTGTGTAAAGCATCCTTGCGAGAGCGCACCTCCGCTCAGCACGCACAAATGCAGTCACGCGAGCAAGGGCTTGGATGAGCTTTTGCACGACTCTGACTCTCTCTATGCTCTCACAGCTGTACCACACACGCTCGCTCGATCAATATGACTTTTGGGTCTTTGGGGGCGGGACATTGACTGATGTCTTCGTGCCTATGATTGGTTGGTTGACTTAATCAGTGATTCGTTGTCTTGTTTGATCCATGCAATAGGCTGCAAACCAAACAATAATGCCAATTTTATTATATATTTTGTTTACTGTTTATCATCCTGCAATATATACTATAGGCTACATATTGACATTGTCAGGTTACAGAGTTGGTTCAGACTTAGCATTAGCAAACTTTAGTATAGTCCTGTACATATATATAAACAAACTAAATTTGAACTCCAAATATATATACTCCAATATATATATATATTAGTTTTTGTAGCCATTCTGTATCTTTTCAGGGTTAAAATAGCATTTAATTTTACTCTGTTGTTGTATTTGAGTTTCATTTCATTTGCCATAATATGGTTGTTAAATTATCTACATATTAAACAACAAACAAAATACATACCTTAAAAAGGGGCATATTGTTTGGTTATGTTTGCATGGTTTAAACAAGACTAATGTTTTAACATAGATTACCTACTTCGACATAATGATGATCATATTAAAACATGTTTTCTCTACCTAGATTGACTGGAGATGGATTATGGACCAAGAGATCATGCATGTCACTAATCAAATCAAACAACCAATCACAGATGCAGAGACATCAGTCAATGTCCCGCCCCCAAAGTCGCGAAAGTAATCACGAGCGAGCGCGTGTGGTGCAGCTGTGAGACCATAGAGAGAGTCGAGCAAGTGCTCATCCAAACCCTTGCTCACGTGACTGCATTTGTGCGCGCTGAGCGGAGGGGCGCTCTCGCGAGGATGCTTTTTCCGCGTGCGAATAGTTTTCTGCGCCATGTATCTCTCCCTCGCGCGTGGTTTTTGTGCGCGCGACTTTTGGGTCTGATTAAACGCCACAGAAAGGTTTTAAGGATTTAAGCAATTTTGAGTGTGGTATGGACTGATTCAACCTGACAGAAGAGCAACTGTGACTGAAATAACCACTCGTTACAACCGAGGTATGCCGCAAAGCATTTGTGAAGCCACAACACGCACAACCTCGAGGTGGATGGGCTACAACAGCAGTAGACCCCACCGGGTACTACTTATCTCCACTACAAATAGGAAAAAGAGGCTACAATTTGCACAAGCTCACCAAAATTGTTGAAAAATGTTGCCTGGTCTGATGAGTCTCTGTTGAGACATTCAGATGGTAGAGTCAGAATTTGGCGTAAACAGAATGAGAACATGGATTCATCATGCCTTGTTACCACTGTGCAGGCTGGTCGTGTAATGGTGTGGGGGATGTTTCCTTGGCACCTTAGTGCCAATTGGGCATCATTCAAATGCCACATCCTATCTGAGCATTGTTTCTGACCATGACCATCCCTTTATGACCACCATGTACTCATCCTCTGATGGCTACTTCCAGCAGGATAATGCACCATGTCACAAAGCTCGAATCATTTCAAATTGTTTTCTTGAACATGACAATGAGTTCACTGTACTAAAATGTCCCACACAGTCACCAGATCTCAACCCAATAGAGCATCTTTGGGATGTGGTGGATGGGAGCCTCGTGCCCTGGATGTGCATCCCACAAATCTCCATCAACTGCAAGATGCTATCCTATCAATATAGGACAACATTTCTAAAGAATGCTTTCAGCACCTTGTTGAATCAATGCCACATAGTATTAAGGCAGTTCTGAAGGCAAAAGAGGGTCAAACACAGTATTACTATGGTGTTCCTAATAATCCTTTAGGTGATTGTATTAAGTGCGTTGTTTGTAGCTCTAGCATGATAAGCGTTGCATTTACCATGCTTTTACCACAGTAACTATAGATCTACTGTGTTATTTGTAGTTAAAACAATACGCATTGAAGTTACCATGCTTTTTAAGATAAAGCATGTATGTTGCATTGTTGCTTTGTTTTAATGCCATCAAAACTTGAATTTCTTACACTCTGCGGCTCCAGAGTGCGAGTGAAATGATTATAATAGCATCAGGCAGAGGAAGCAACCGACAAACAGGTTAACCTCAAAATCATCATTAAATAATTTTCCGACATCTAACAAATTTCAACCCTGGACAGCATTAATTTAAATATTCATACATTTGTGCAAAATATACTTTGATCATTCACTTGTATGTATCATACATAAATGCATTTATATAACATTTTAAGATAAAGTTTTAAACTGTACAGATTATGACAAATCACATTTGTTTTTTAAGATGGAAAAGAGAGAAGACAAACTTCACCGAAAGATTTAGGAGGAAAAGGCCAAATTCGTTGTGACTATAGATGAGTACAACAGGGCAGCACCTGAAAAACTGCTGTCAGCTGATACAATTCTGGCATCTGGGAGTTACGCATGGCCATGGGTATGGAATGAGCATGGTATGTCTTGTTACTCATTCCAATTTAAATATATTTAGTATAATGTGTATTTATGTTTTTACTTTCATGCTGTAGGACGGTCGTCACCAATCCTGGTCATGGGGGGTCTCTGCAGATTTTAAATGAAACCTCTGCTAATTAGCCATGACTGCTGCTTCCTACTGGTAAAGTGTATGGTTCTCTAAATTCTGCAGAGCATGGATTACAATTATATATTAATTACTAAATATTTGTTGTTCTTGTTTGATAGTTACAGACCAGGACTGTGGGCTCTCTGACAGTGGAGTTCTAGGACTTCACTTCCTGCTAAAGAAAAGACAATACTACATCATCTCCTCTGTTCGCCAGTTGTACTGTACTGTGCTTGACAACTTTTCTGAGCTGTTTGGGAACATAAAAGATGATGATTACTTTAGGGAAATTCACATGGATGAGGAGGTTATCCACTATTGTGGTGGTGGTGGTGATGATGACGATGATGAGGATGAGTATGAAAAGTCATTGTTTCCTCAGTCAGTATAAAGTGTACACTCAAGTCAGATTTTAAAGACAAGGTCAAGGTTAAACCAGGATTATGCCTTAGCTAAAATTGGACATTTACACTACTTTTAAAAATGTGACTTACAAATAAACTTACTGATGTGCATCTTGAGACAAAATTATGGCACTGATATATTTAAAGATATGTCAGTAAAAGTTGTTTTTTTGTTAAGACAGCTCAAATATACATTTTAGTTTGGGACTAGGCTTAGGCCTTGTGATCGATTGAAGTTGCAATTCACTAGTGTAGTGGATGAAAACTTGTTTAGAATGATAAAGTTGTCTCCCAATAGTTAAATAGTTCATCTTATTTCCCCACGTCCCAAGTTACCTTATGTCATCTATGTGATTATATCTGTATTTTATCTTGTGTATATTACTGAAACTGCCAGTTGACCTTTTTTCCTTTAATATTAAGCATCACATACGGTATATAGACTCCACCACATAAATATAGACTGTCTTTTTTAGTTTCAGTTAATTAAACAAGACTTTATGCTGTTTTTTTTATCTTAGTATTTTTTTAAATTGTTTAAATTTACATTACAAAGGTGTTGTTAAAATTTGTAATTTTATATTGTTTGTCCAATCATTTTTATATTAGATATTGTAATACGTTGCTTATATTATTAGTGTTATTATTACTGATGTAACATTTATGACTTTTTGCCTTCATTGTTATTCATAAAGTGACAAATAAAATTGACCAAATTCACGTGAAAACAACTTCCTGTTTTTTATCATAAATTGTACTATTATGATATGTATATTTAATGTTACAAACTTCATTGCTCTAGAATAAAAATCTGTAATTAAAGTATTTGCACAGGCTCATTTCTTTGATTGACATGTAGTCAACGCTTTATGACTAAATGTTTGATAGCCTAAAAGGATAATGGTTATGATAGCAGTCCACAGTAGCCTATGTGCCAGGCAAACCAAACAAATCGATCTACCATCGAAAATGTTAGTATTATATTTAATAAAAAATATCAATATTAAACAGAACATATAGACACGTGTCAATTCAGCAGAATAAAATTAAAAGATCCTTTCGAAAACTTATGGACAGGAGGTCTTTGGTCAGCTAAGTTGTCATGGTGTTCTTTCGCTGCGCAGACCAATTACAATATGACATCAAAGTGCCGCGAGATCGGACTGCTCTTCGTGTTTTCGAGTCCCTCCCGCGATACTTTGATGTCATACGACAATTGGATTTTCGCAGCGCCACATGAATCATCTTTTAACCCATATAAAAAAGTATTCCATGTCGCAAATGATGTTTTGGTGCTACTGTTACACTTGAAATGCTATCAGCTAACAATAACGCGTTTCTTAGCTGAGAAAACTTTTCCTTTACTTGTATTTCAAGCATAACCATTTCAATGAACTACAAACCCTGCTGAAAAAAACAACATCAAACCAGCATGCGGACCAGCATGGGAATACTGGTCTATGCTGGTTTAGCTGGTGGTCACCAGCATACCAGCACCAAAACACAACATATGCTGGTCTTGCTGGTATGGGATGTTGGTGCTATTGCTGGTTTGGTGCTGGTTTAGCTGGTGCTAATGCTGGTTTGGGGCTAGTTTAGCTGGTGTTCACTAGCAAACCAGCACCAAACCACAACATATGCTGGTCTTGCTGGTATGCTGTTTTTTCAGCAGAGAATGTCAGCACCATGTTTCCCCATTGTCAGCAATAATATGATGGAGACTTATGGATAGGCCTAATGTAGTTTAACACATTTAGGGATTAAAATTAAATAAATATTACCTTTAATCACTAAATGATTATCCAAATATGTTCATTATGCAAACTACTGTATATGTCATCTTTGAGGGGCAGGGCAGGTTAAAATCTGGTATGGTTAACATGTCTTAAAATGCCTGTATAGGCCTACTACCTTTTCATGTAGGCTATGTCTGAAAAGTGTGTCCAACATTATTTAGTAAACACAGCATAAGTAGTTTTCACTTTGATGCACTAATTAGACATTGATTTACAGACTTTTGAAATAGGCTTTTGTCCTCTTACAGAGGTTTTAGGCCTACTGGGCACTTGGGTGTGAAAGGGCAGTAAAACATACACAGATGTATTTGCATTATAAAAGACAACAAACTCTGCTGCGTCACATTTATAACTGTTTTCTTTTTTCTTCTGTTTTATGCACTCAGAAATATGGTACAAAAACTTTCACTGGGACAGAACCGCTTCAAAACAGGTGTTGGCAAGGTCGGTATTGCCGATGTCCTGCAGATTTTAGCTCTAACCCTGATAAAACATTGCCTACAAGTAGTTTAAGATGACTCTTTAGACCTTGATAAGTTGTTCATGTGTGCTTAGAGCTGGAGTTAAACTCTGCAGGATATCAGCACTCCAGACTGATGTTGCCTACCCGTTTTAAAAAGGTCCCAGGGGTGGGCATTCCTGGTCCTGCAAAGTGTAGCTCCAACCCTAATTAACCACACCTGAAAAATCTAATCAAAGACTGCAGGATGAATATGAAATGTCATTCAGGTGTGTTTGATTAAGGTTGAAGCTAAACTTGGAGGACAGTGGCCCTCCAAAACCAATGCACACAGATTTATCCACATTTGGTACCAATATTTACCCATATGCACTCCTTAGGTACTCCGTGTAGTTTCTGAAAGGGCACCACCCCAGTGTCAGCTTTTGTGACTTTATTCTTCTGAGAGTATTCCTACATTAAGATCACATTAGGTTTTATATGGTGTTTTGTGAATTTATATGATGTATTTATCAGTAATTTTGAAATAAACAGTATAGCTAGGCCACAGATTTTTGTTTATATATTTTATATATATATTTTTTTTACAAAATGGCAACGAGAAAATTGTAAATACTTAAGCAATTCATTGTCATAACAGGATAAGAAGTCAGGTCACCCTTATTTTTATACTAAATATTGTTTTAAAGTAGTTACAAAGTAGCAATCAATGAGGTAAAGATCAATTACAAAACAATTTCTATTGTCAAGAAGATATAGTGTGAATTTGGCTGAAGCAATTTAAAAGTTAACTCAGTTCAATTAAATAGCCATGTAATGTTTATCAATCATGAAACATTTTAATCAGCTAAAAGCAACTCTAAAAAGATAATGGTGATATTATCACCTCAGTTCCAGCTTTACTATTACATGACAGTGTCCCCCCCCCATAAAAACAACAACAACAGCAATGCCCATTTAAAATAGGTTTCATCATTTATTTTATTAGCATGATCTGTAGAACAAAATCAAGAGTACAGAGATGACGGTAAATAAAGACAACCATGTAAACATTCAGTAGACATGTAAAACTTAATTGTTTACCAGGCCACTCAATATAACAACAAGGTTCAGAGTTCATGTAGGTAGTATGTAGCACATTATTGTCTTAAATATTCATTTCTAGGAGAAGGAAATTTGTATTTCCTTTTTATCCAAATCAATTATGAAATAAAAATCACAAGAACTTATTTATAAAATTTTGTATATAAACATCTTTAATACATAGTATTCACCACACATTAGTGTAACAACAACATGTGTAGATGTGTTGACAACGAAACTGTTTTTTTTCCCTGATTTTTATATCTAAATATCAATACATTTTGACAACAACAGACCTTCAAGAATAAGACAAACTAAAGTGTTAAACAAAATGTATAGAATAACTTTCTATGATGACAAATACTGTATTGATATGTATAATGGCATGTTTTTAAACAGACATACTACTGTACAGCATCCTCAGACACCCAGGAACTTCTTGCCACTATAAAGGAAAAAAAAACAATTTAGTTGTACACAGTGTTGTTTAAAAAAACAGAGTGCCGCAGGGGTGACCTACTTTTGTAGGCTAACCCGGAAGTTAGCAGTACAATGTTTCCCTTTCTAAAAAGCCCATTTATTATCCCATAGACTTTTGATTCAAATATGAATAGGCTTTTTATTGAGGGAACCAGTGTTCCGCTAATTTCTGTGTTAGGCTACAAAATAAGCCATACCTGCAGCACACTATTAAAAAGATTCTGTCATCACTCGCTCTCATGTTGTTACAAACCTGTTTAAACTTATTTGTTCCGATGAACACAAAGAAAGATATTTTGAGAAATGTTTGTAACCAAACCATTCATGGACATTTACTTTCATGGTATTCTTTTGTCCTACCATGGAAGTGAATGGGGTCCATGAAGGTTTAAGGGCACACTCACACTATCCAAACCAAACTGCGCTCGGGCGCGTTTGACCCCCAAAGCCTGGTTTGTTTGAAAAGTGTGATTGCTCTGTTCCGCGCCCGGGCACGGATTGGTTAATCGCGCCACGGCCGGGTTGCAGAGGTGGGCCAGAGCCCGGTTCACTTGGGCTCAGGCGCGGAAGGCTGTGGTGTGAGCGCATTCGCGCCTTAACGCGATTCAAAAGGTGAAGACGTCAGCTGCGCGACCACACTCACCTTCATCTGCCGCCGTAAAAACCTTCTGATGCGCGCAGCGGGGTTACGTCAATGTCCGAGCTGCGCACCTGACAGATCAACTAAGGAATATGATGACATGTGAGAAGGCTGTCTGTAATCGCGCACCAAACGACTCCGAATAAAAAACACAGACTTATTATTATGGTGGGTTCCAGTGTTAAGGGAGAGCTTTACTTCCTGCTTTTTTCAAAACAATCGCATTTTAATGACGAAAGCGCACCCGGTCGGACTCGGATCGACAAAAAGTACAGTGTGAGCGCGTGCACCTGGGGGAGTAGGGAGGGGTGACAATCGTGCTGGGGCATGGTTTGGTTTGGTTTGGATAATGTGAGTGCGCCCTAAATAACCAATAACCAGTAAACTCGAGTGGATTTAATTTAGCAACTATCAATATTAAAATAAAAGTAATTTACCACAGCTGTGGTCTCTGGCCGCAGTTGCGGGGTTGCTGACAGTAGTCGCAGGGCCTCTGATGGTAGTGGTGGACTCTCTGGCCACAGTTGCGGAAACGCTGACTGTAGTGACAGGGTGGTTGATTGTAGTGGTGGGGCCTATGATGGTAATGGCAGGGTCTCTGGCCACAGTGGTGGGGTCGCTGACTGGAGAGGCGGGGTCTTCGGCTGCAGCGGTGGGGTCTCTGACCATAGTGGTGGGGCAACTGACTCTAGAGGGGCAACCTGTAGAAAATTGCAGAGAACCATTAGACATATCAATTACAAAAATAGTGTATAATGAAAAAGTCAGATTAGTGTTACATTGAGTTATGACGTCCACATTGCCATGAGTTAAACCATATAATTAATAAACAATAACTAAAACATCATACAACCAACATTTTCTGGAGGGTCAAGGGCAAACATGTAGGTAAACAAGTTAATAGGTGGTCAAATGTATAAATACATTGGCCAACCTCCAAAAACAGCCTCATATAGTCGCATGATAGGTATTAAAAGATGGCTCTGAATACGTTTTTTACCTTAAATTTTGGTAGAGTGGTGCAGGATTCTCTGCAAAGTTATAAATAACATTGGTAAGACACCAAGTATTTCCAACTTGTGGAGCTGAGAAGAGAAAACAAAATAGACTAAACCAGAGTATCCAGTCAAACAAACATAATAAGAAAACAAATATAAGTATGTAGTGCAAATATGAGTATCTATTTATTAATATTGAAATAAATGAAACTTACCAGCAAGTCTATAGAATTAATCATTTTGCAGAAATTGCCATCTTTTTTATTTGGTTGCCCACTGTCCATCAAATGACTGATATGGAGTAACTGCAAGACAAAAACAATGATTGGACATGAAAGGTATTAAAAGATAGGTAAGTGTTGTGATAGCGCTGCTTTTATTACAAATTAAAAGGCTAAACTACAGTGACTGTGTTTAAACCATGGCAATGGTTTGTGTTACTGTGCTTTAACTGAATACAACACATTAGTACAGTTACTGTGCTAAAAGCATATATGCAATGCTTACTGTACCATATACCACAGTAGACCTACCATTGTAAGGTTTGTGTTTACTAAAAAAAAGGGTTTGGTACTATGCATTAAGCACATGTACCACAACAGAAATAACTTTACTATGGTAGCAGCACGATACAGGTTGTGTTTTCTAGACTTTAACTAAAAATAACACACTAAATCTACAGTTACTGTGGTAAATGCATGGTAAATGCAATGCTTATCAGGCTTTAACTTCAAACATCGCAGTAAATACACCCACCTAAAGGATTAGGAACACCATACTTATACTGTGTTTGACCCTCTTTTGCCTTCAGAACTGCCTTAATACTACGTGGCATTGATTCAACAAGGTGCTGAAAGCATTCTTTAAAAATGTTAACCCATATTGATAGGATAGCATCTTGCAGTTGATGGAGATTTGTGGGATGCATATCCAGGGCACGAAGCTCCCGTTCCACCACATCCCAAAGATGCTCTATTGGGTTGAGATCTGGTTACTGTGGGGGCCATTTTAGTACATCGAACTCATTGTCATGTTCAAGAAACCAATTTGAAATGATTTAAGCTTTGTGACATGGTGCATTATCCTGCTGGAAGTAGCCATCAGAGGATGAGTACATGGTGGTCATAAAGGGATGGTCATGGTCAGAAACAATGCTCAGATAGGATGTGGCATTTGAATGATGCCCAATTGGCACTAAGGTGCCAAGGAAACATCCCCCACACCATTACACGACCAGCCTGCACAGTGGTAACAAGGCATGATGAATCCATGTTCTCATTCTGTTTACGCCAAATTCTGACTCTACCATCTGAATGTCTCAACAGAGACTCATCAGACCAGGCAACATTTTTCAACAATTTTGGTGAGCTTGTGCAAATTGTAGCCTCTTTTTCCTATTTGTAGTGGAGATAAGTAGTACCCGGTGGGGTCTACTGCTGTTGTAGCCCATCCACCTCGAGGTTGTGCGTGTTGTGGCTTCACAAATGCTTTGCGGCATACCTCGGTTGTAACGAGTGGTTATTTCAGTCACAGTTGCTCTTCTGTCAGGTTGAATCAGTCCATACCACACTCAAAATTGCTTAAATCCTTAAAACCTTTCTGTGGCGTTTAATCAGACCCAAAAGTCGCGCGCACAAAAACCATGCGCGAGGGTGAGATACATGGCGCAGAAAACTATTCGCACGCGGAAAAAGCATCCTCGCGAGAGCGCCCCTCCGCTCAGCGCGCACAAATGCAGTCACGTGAGCAAGGGTTTGGATGAGCACTTGCTCGACTCTCTCTATGGTCTCACAGCTGCACCACACGCGCTCGCTCGTGATTACTTTCGCGACTTTGGGGGCGGGACATTGACTGATGTCTCTGCATCTGTGATTGGTTGTTTGATTTGATTAGTGACATGCATGATCTCTTGGTCCATAATCCATCTCCAGTCAATCTAGGTAGAGAAAACATGTTTTAATATGATCATCATTATGTCGAAGTAGGTAATCTATGTTAAAACATTAGTCTTGTTTAAACCATGCAAACATAACCAAACAATATGCCCCTTTTTAAGGTATGTATTTTGTTTGTTGTTTAATATGTAGATAATTTAACAACCATATTATGGCAAATGAAATGAAACTCAAATACAACAACAGAGTAAAATTAAATGCTATTTTAACCCTGAAAAGATACAGAATGGCTACAAAAACTAATATATATATATATTGGAGTATATATATTTGGAGTTCAAATTTAGTTTGTTTATATATATGTACAGGACTATACTAAAGTTTGCTAATGCTAAGTCTGAACCAACTCTGTAACCTGACAATGTCAATATGTAGCCTATAGTATATATTGCAGGATGATAAACAGTAAACAAAATATATAATAAAATTGGCATTATTGTTTGGTTTGCAGCCTATTGTATGGATCAAACAAGACAACGAATCACTGATTAAATCAACCAACCAATCATAGGCACGAAGACATCAGTCAATGTCCCGCCCCCAAAGACCCAAAAGTCATATTGATCGAGCGAGCGTGTGTGGTACAGCTGTGAGAGCATAGAGAGAGTCAGAGTCGTGCAAAAGCTCATCCAAGCCCTTGCTCGCGTGACTGCATTTGTGCGTGCTGAGCGGAGGTGCGCTCTCGCAAGGATGCTTTACACAATTGTGTTCTGCTTTTTAGCGCTCGAATAGTGTTCGCGTGCTCGTATCTCTCACTCGCGCGTGGTTTCCGTGCGTGCTGGGTCCGATCAAACGCCATACCTTTCTTTCCCATTCTGACATTCAGTTTGGAGTTCAGGAGATTGTCTTGACCAGGACCACACCCCTAAATGCATTGAAGCAACTGCCATGTGATTGGTTGATTAGATAACTGCATAAATGAGAAATTGAACAGGTGTTCCTAATAATCCTTTAGGTCAGTTCCCAACTTCAGTCCTCAAGGTCCCCCTCCCAAAATGTTTCAAATGTCTCCCTATATGAAACACCCGATTCCACTCATCAGTCTTGTTCCAGAATGTTTAAAACGTTCCTTAATTAACACACTAACAAGCTAATGAACTGAATCAGCCCTTACAAAATTTAACCATGGTTTTTACTACAATAAAAAAAAACATGGTTACTGCAGTAACTACAATAACCATGGTTTAACTATGGTTTTTGAAAACCTTGGTGGTCAAAACCACGGTTATTTTGTCGTTACCATGGTTTTCAAAAACCATAGTTAAACCATGGTTATTGTAGTTACAGTAACCATGTTGTTTTTGTTTTTTTTTTAATTGGAATAAAACCATGGTTAAATTTTGTAAGGGCTGATTCAGTTCATTAGCTTGTTAGTGTGTTAATTAAGGAACGTTTTAAACATTCTGGAACAAGACTGATGAGTGGAATCAGGTGTTTGTCAAAACCATGGTTGTTTTGTAGTTACCATGGTTTTCAAAAACCATAGTTTAACCATGCTTATTGTAGTAAAACCACGGTTTTGCTCATAGTAATCAATACACAAAAAACATGGTTACTACACTTTTACCACAATAAAACCATGGTTAGTTTTCGTAAGGGAGGTGTTATATATGAAGACATCTAAAACATTCTGGGAGCGGGGGCCCCGAGGTGAGAGTATACACTGCTACCGTGGTAAAGCATGGTAAATTCGACGCGAATCGGATTTTAGCACGCAGTAGCCGAAATATACTGTTACCGTGGTAAAGCATGGTAAATTCGACGCGAATCGGATTTTAGCACGCAGTAGCCGAAACTGTTACCGTGGTAAAGCATGGTAAATTCGACGCGAATCGGATTTTAGCACGCAGTAGCCGAAATATACTGTTACCGTGGTAAAGCATGGTAAACTCGACGCGTATCGCGTTACCTTTATCCTAATATGACTATTATAAACTGGTCGAATCTGCATCACGTCACGTAAAAGCTGAAGATGGCATTTAATCGCTTTAGTTACGATGTGCTGGTTTAAAATCATTTTGAGATACAATAAACCTAAGCAGAACTGACAGATATAAAACAGCGATTGAATTGAACACGTATAACCTGATTTATATAGAGTAATAAACATTATATCAAATTAAAGAGACTTAACTTACCAACATGCGTTGTTAAATCTCGCGATGTAATGTAATGCAACTCCTAATTATGTCACATGGAGTTCTTCTCTTTAGCGACCCCAGTGGACGTTTATTTTTCAAAACTGTAGCAATACGTACCTGTTAGTACATATTTGTGGTCCTGCAAAAAAGTGTACAGAGGTACGTATTTCCCATGAGACCAGGTTGGTTAATGCTCATTGGGTGAATTAACACACATCATGATTTTCAACGTGCCACCTATTGTCTACACAAGCACCACCCTTCTGAATGATGGTAACCACAAAACTCAAAGAAGAAACAGAAACTCTTCTGCAAGACATTTTTGATTGGGAATGTATTTAAAGCAGCTCTTCCCAGGTCAAAAAGACATAGGCCTAGTATTAAAAATATACTTAAAATACAAATCGTATGTTTAAAATACGTTTGTATTTCCAACATACTTATTTGAAGAATATTGAGAATATGTTTAATTGCATTTTTACATATTTTTTAAAAGTGTACTAGAAGTACACTGATAATAAATATATCCTTAATTGCATTTTAAAGAAATATGCTAAACTTAAGCATATTTTAATGTTAATATTTAGTGTACTAACTGACTTCTGAAAGAAGTCATTGATGTATTTGTTGTAGTGGTACATGACAGCACAAATAGGATATTCTTCCAGATAACTGTATAGGGGGCGACTAATCTACACTAAACCCAAAGTGTTGCAAGTTTGATCCCAGTACATTATCTTGTATCTAGTGTATTATAATTGCAGTGTTTCCCATACATTGATTTATTTGTGGTGGCCCACCACAGAATCAACACTGGCCCTCACAAATAGAATTTTCTTGATTACCATTTACATTTTTATTTCACTATTTAAAACAGCTTAATTCGGCTTAAAATATAATTTGATATATAATACAGATCAAATACAGATACAGATCAAAGAGTAGAAGTGAAACATATTTCAGGTGCCAGAACTAGATCAAACGCAAACACGACATGATGACGTCACATATATGCTAATTAGCGGGTGACGTCATCACCACCACAGTCTCCTCAAAATCCTGTGGGAAACACTGTAATTGTCTTTCTTCAGACATGCGTTGGTTTGGTAAAGCTGTACCTCTGATTTTAATGGCCAAAAAGACAGTCAAACAGCCTGTTCATTTAAGTCCATTTCACTAATATGTCTCAAATGTAATAGTTAATAATTTTTCTTTATTTTTACCCATTTAACACTTAGTGGTTATATTTACTACCTTACAGCCTTGATGTCCATTTTAAACAAATTTACCTTGATGTACTTAAAGGTGGTGGATGTGGCCAAAGCCATTGTCAATGCCATCAAAGACAATGATGCTAATGACAAAATGTGTTGTTCTGCCCTCACAATGGCGTCACTCTTCCCAAAGTTACACAGACAGATAAACTCTTTCCAAGCTTGTGGGAGAATGCTGCTTTATTCCACACCACGATGTATATGTTGAAAAACAGAGTGAAACTACAGAAAGGAGATGTAAATAGTACTTAGTTATGAATAGGGTAGCTTTCCATTAATGTATGGTTTGTTACATGTAGGATAGGACAATATTTGGCTGAGATGCAACTATTTGAAATTCTGCAAATCTCCTTTTTAAGTTGTCCAAATAAAGTCCTTAGCAACACATATTACTAATTATAAATACATTATATTTACAATACAAAATGTGTCACTGGAATGGTACCCTTTCAAAAAGTGGTACATATTAGTACCACACAGGTTCATATCTTTTTTAAAGGGTATACATTTTCTGTAGAAATTACAGTATTACTGGCAGTTGTTTGTATACCTACTGAAGTTACTGAAGGGAAAAAACAGAAAAAGGTTGATGAGGATTCCCATTCTGGGAACCAGAAATCCTCATCAACCTTTTTCTGTTTTTTTTTTTTTGCATGAGGCTGTTATTTTATAGATTTATTCTGTAAAGATAAAGACTTGTTAATGTTTAATGTTCATTTAACTTTGAACAAACAGCAACACACATTTAAGTAAGTTACTTGCAAACAGGTGCATAATTAGTAAGGTTATAATCGTTAACGAAAACGAACGAATAGGAGGGAAAAACATGGTCATTAACTGAAATAAAAATTAAAACAAGCCATTACAAAAACGATAACTAACCAAAACTGTAGGTGTGTTTGGCAAAACTAAAGCAAGTTCACGAAAGGTTAATATCTTGTGAACACCTTTACACAAGCACACATTAAAAAGTGGTACAAAAATATTTTTAATTCTGAGTATAATTTTGTCAGTCATGTCGACCCGAGAAGCGTTACTTTAGAAAGTTAACTAGTTGCAAGTTTGAGGTAAACTGCACTTGGGTATTGGGTTGTCGATGTTAAAACACTATTATTTAAATATTAAATAATGTTATGTCATTTGTTTACTCGAACGTTTGCTGCTTCAATCCAGATGAGTAGGCTTTTGTATAGAATAAATTTAGTACAGGGTGGGAAAAAAACCGCCTTGGTATTTTATAGGGTGTGTATTCTGTAAATATTTTGAATACATGCGGTTGATCATGTATGTCTTATTTAGTCTGTTGGCTCTTTATGTTTTTACTGGCACCCGTCACTTACACATTTTGTAGTTAGCCTACTTCGGAGTGTTGAGACTGTTTACATATTGTATTTATGCGCTTATGTACATTTTATGTACCGGTTTTATTTTTTAATTAATATTTTCTAAAATTGTATGATGTTTTTGTTTGAGTTATTATTACACAATACTTTTCTGATCTTTTTAAATCTTGCCCCTGACAAATAACCAAAGTTACAAAAAAGACTAAAACTAAACTAGCAAACCCACTTTAAAAACGAATTAAAACTAAACTGAATTTAAAAACAAAAAGTAAAAAAATGCCATATAATAACCTTGCCGTGCAATAAAAACTTTTGTACCTTTTTTCTGAGACTGCAATGTAATTTCTTTTCCATTTTATTTGTGTTGCTAAATTTAAGCTACATTCGTATAGTTTCCTATGTAAAATACCATAAAATTATATTTAAACTCGGTTCCGTTGTCATACTTTTACCTATACGCACAAAACGGGACTGGAAACGTGCGTAAGACCCACGCAAAGGGGAAGACATGATCAAAAACCCAATCATTATATAACTGCACAACACTGTATAAAACAAAATGTTTTCCTGTGCATATATTACTGTGCATATAATCAAAAAGTCATTTAGCTCTCGGACAATCGTTACTCTCTTTCATTGTTATCAGACCTATAATGGTATTTATAACAAAATCGACATGAAGAAACATTTACATCTTTAAATTTGATCTCGGGTGGAGGACACCACTAATTCATGCTGTGATTTTGGCAAGGTGTTAACGATTCATCAACGGTTCAGCTGCATTCATGAGGTGTTTGACTATTTATGGTTAAAAACAGGCGTGTACAGGGCAGGATAAGAGGCTGATCTACGTACGCACACTTGCAGGTTTTTAAACTGAACATTGCTTACAAGTGTGCATGCCCAGAGTTTTTTTTTTGTAATATCTGTGTGACTACTATGTGAGCTTTTAGGTTCATCATTGTCAATAACTATTCTGGCTATTCTGGTCTATTTAATTAATAAATTGAATAAATCCACTGCCCTGGCCCACCACTGCCGAGGCCACACATCTTGATGTATCTAAAGTTTCTCTAAAGACAAAGAATCAGACATTTAACAAATGTACTGGGTTTACAACCATCTGATTTAATTCCTGGCTGGGAAGATGCTGGGTTTGTCTACCCATCCAAAAGAACAAATTACATTAATGTCTGTGTTGATGCAGATTATATGTCTAGCTGTGTTAGCTATCCCTATAGCTAGCTTTTCAATAATGTGTTTTATTCTAATTACATTTTTAATTGTCCCTTTAGTTGCAATGAAAGGTTTGCAAATCCTTTTTATTAAAAAAATAAAAAGTGTTAGAATTTAACTTCTAATCAGGTCTAGGAATATGTTTCGTAGTCTGAAGATCTGAGCAGAGCAGCAGAGAGTTCTGATATATATCAGGGGCTATAAAAGATACTGACACCAAATCAGTTCAAACATAGACCAAAGTTTATTAGACAGACTTCACATTATAGGGTACAGAAAGGTTATGTTTAAGATAATCGCGTGAGCAGCTATTTGGCAGAGAACAATCGCGTGATCGGTACCTTGCCAAGCAAGTCTGGATACAGATATAAAAATAATCATTTATAGACAGCTATACAATGCGAACGAGGAAGTGGAGATTGGAACTGGGAAGTCTGGTCAAACTTCATGACTTCGACTGATCAGTCTCAACTTAGTAAGCAAGTTAAGACAAAAGTTATCATTGGTTGTCATGATTCTGCCCTCTTGTCCTTGTTTTAGTATTAGTCACGAGGCAGGATCATGACAGGCCCACCATGTTTTGTGTGAAAGCACTGGCCTTGTTAATTTAAGCCATGTGCTTTCTGTCTCGTCTCCTGACCCCGCCCACTTGTTTCCTCATTAATTATCCCATTATTGTTTGATTCATGTCACCTGTTCCCCTTTGATTTGCTTCCGTATTTAATACTCTTGTGTTTGCTGTCCTGTGCTCGTTCGTTTTGTACCTTTCATGTGAGAAGTTTGTTCTGTTGTCAAGTCCAAGTCGAGTGAAGTTTATTGTCATGGTCTTGTCTTGTCTAGTTTATATTGAAGTTTAGGTAGTGATGGGGAAATGAAGCTTCAAATGAAGCACCGATACTTCTCTTACTGTTTCGACCCATGATTGGAAGCCTCAATGAGGGTGTCGAAAACAGCGCCATCTTTTGGTTAATAAAACATATAGCAGTTGCTTCTGGAAAAAGCTCCGTCAATGAAGCAACAAGCTGATAAAAATTCAGCTGAATCTATTATGTGTACAAATAAAGCTTAGACAACATGTGTCTGAATGGTCAATATACAGTTGTGTTCAAAATTATTCAACCCCAACTGAAATTGATTGTTTTGGCCGGTTTGACATTGATTTTGATCATTCAGTGATTTGATCAATTCCTGCTTACAATTACATCAAAGAGGCATGTGTAGGTCAGACAAATATAACATAACATTTATAATGAAATAACCACAAATGTCTTTTCTGTGCTCACATCATTATCAGTTTTATTCAACCCCCAAGTGACATTCAATCTTAGTACTTAGTACAACATCCTTTTACAGTTAAAACAGCTTTTAAACGTGAAGCATAGCTTGACACAAGTGTCTTGCAGCGATCTACGGGTATCTTCGCCCATTCATCATGGGCAAAAGCCTCCAGTTCAGTCACATTCTTAGGCTTGCGCACTGCAACTGCTTTCTTTAAGTCCCACCAGAGGTTCTCAATCGGATTTAAGTCTGGTGACTGCGATGGCCACTTCAAAATGTTCCAGCCTTTTTTCTGCAACCATGCTCTAGTGGATTTGGAGGTATGCTTGGGATCCTTGTCCTGTTGAAAGGTCCAACGTCTCCCAAGCCTCAGGTTTGTGACGGACTGCAACACATTGTCATCCAATATCTCCTGGTACTGAAGAGAATTCATGGTACCTTGCACACGCTGAAGTTTCCCTGTACCTGCAAAAGCAAAACAGCCCCAAAGCATGATTGACCCCCCACCATGCTTCACAGTAGGCAAGGTGTTCTTTTCTTCATAGGCCTTGTTTTTCCTCCTCCAAACATAGCGTTGATCCATGGGCCCAAACAGTTCTAATTATCCCAAAACTTCTGTGGTTTGTCCACATGACTTTTGGCATACTGCCGTCGACTCTTCTTATTCTTTGGAGACAGCAAGGGGGTGCGCCTGGGAGTTCTGGCATGGAGGCCTTCAGTACGCAGGGTGTGCCGTATTGTCTGAGCAGAAACTTCAGTACCCACATCTGACAAATCTTTTCTCAGTTCCTCAGCAGTCACACGGGGACTTTTTTCCACTCTACGCTTCAGATAGCGCACAGCAGTCGCAGTTAGCATCTTTTTTCTGCCACGACCAGGAAGCGTTTCAACAGTGCCCTTTGCCTTGAATTTGCGAATGATGCTTCCTATGGTGTCTCTTGGTATGTTTAACATCTTTGCAATCTTCTTATAGCCATTGCCCTTCCTGTGAAGATTAATCACCTCTTCTCTTGTCTTCCTGGACCATTCTTTTGACTTCACCATGTTTGTAACCACACCAGTAAATGTTTAGAAGGAGTTGAGTATCACAGTCATTTTAAAGCTGCCTAATTGGTGCTTATTAGGCTTTATTGCTGTTCCCTGACATCCACAGGATGCATCCACAATACCTGATTGAAAACACTTCAATGAACCTCTGTTCTTCAGAGTGGTAGTTCTTTAAGGGGTTGAATAATTGTGTCAATGAAGAATTCACAAAAGAAACATTTACTACTATATTACAAAACCAATTGATGTCATTTTAGTTGCATATGGTTCTTTAAGAAGTCATTGTAGGATTTCATTCTGAATACAATTACAAATGTACACTAAATTCCCTAAAACCCTTAACAGCATTGGGGGGTTGAATAATTTTGAACACAACTGTATATATAAATTCCAGTATGAGTTAATATTCATATGATTCAATACTGTATTGTACAGAATAATGTTCACGCGCACATAATAACACACGTGCACACAAGTATAAGTAAATACAATACTATATATACAGTATTATGTGGGACCAAGATGTGAATGAGGCAAATAACTCTAGGGTTCGAACCTTCTGAAACGCAAAGCGAAGCGCGCACGTGACTGAGCAGAAAGTGAAGCGTCGTTTGTCATTGGTCACGTGATTATAACGTTAGATGTGTTCGACTTCATGCGGCGCTGCGCAGACCGATCGGTGGGTGACTTGAAGCAGTGCATTCCGGTTAGTATTTTTGTCCGACTTCAGCTGGCGCTGCAGGCACGTGATTGTGTCATATGGTTTTTAAGTACCGCGAGAGCGGTTCGAGATCAGCCGCTGGAGTCAGCCAGCGCAGCTCGTGAAGAGGAGCTGCACGGGCTGTAATGACGACACAGCTGTTTCACGATTGGTCGGATTCACCACATGACAAAAATCACGTGTATTTCGTGTTTATTTTCACGCCCTCAGTTCCACAAATTATCACAAATCTGTATTTTTATAACAGTTAAAGCTATTTTCATGTAGTCACGATGTTATATTGTGTCATCTTAATCAAAATAAAATGGATAAAAAACATAGTCCCAACTACATTGGTATTTAAATAATATGTGCTTATGTTGAACTTTATTCTTGTAAAAACAGATGCTGTAAGCCTCTTCAGTTCCACTCATGCACGGACATTCAAAACAGTATAATTCACTTTTTATGTAGTTTACATCTACAAATCATGTTTAATGCGATTAAGCAAGCAAACGGCACGTGATCAGCCATGCCTGACGTAAATGCCGCAAACTACGGGAACCACTGCGCGTCCGACTTTACGTCTCCGTTTTCAGCTCCTCCCCGCCTGCACACGGCTAATCTCGCCGATTGGTTACATACAGCCACAGCCGATGTCGAACACACCTGTTACCAACACAAGCTTCGAATCAAAGCTTCATCTGGCACGCCCACTTTTGCTCGACACAAGCTCCGAAGCCTCGCTTCAAATGTAACATCACTTAGTTTAGGGTTTGATCTGTCTAGTGTTAAGTATCTTGTTTATGTTGTTTGCCCCTCGTGGGTTTTTGTTTTCCTGTTTTGTTTGTTAATAAAAGTGTCTTTTGTGAAACTGCTGTCTGCATTTGGGTTCTGTCCACCATTCCTGACATTGGTTCATTAGTCATATGAGGATAACAATAAAGTGTGTATATATATATATATATATATATATATATATATATATATATATATATATATATATATATATATATATATATATATATATATATATATAGGGTTATATAAAAATATACAAATATGGGGTGTGGGGGAACAAGCTTTAAATTCAAACAATGGCCCCTTTGAGACACATCCGTGGATCACACCTGTTCACACCCATATCAAAAGAAAATAAATGCATTCACTTCGTGTTTGAAAATCACAATTTGCATCACAGGTTGTTCGGGTTCACCTTCTTTACACTCTTAAGAAAAATGGTTCTATATAGTACCAAAAAAGAGTTCTTCAGCTTGTAACAATAGCAGCACCCTTTTTGGTGCTATAGAACGCTTTTTTGGATGGTTCTATATAGAACATTGCCTTGAAAAGCCTTGAACACCCCTGACCACTCGGTGAGTTTCACGTCTTTGTAAACGAAAGTTTAATGCATTTTAGGAAGGATTGTTCCAGTGCACCTATATTGTAGAGGTGGGAGGTGAAACAACAAATGTGCATCGCATATGTCGAAATTTCATTAAAAACGTTCTATTTCATCATAAACAATCTGAAAACAGGGCTTTAAGTGTACCGAACTTGTCCTGTGATATTAGCCTGCATGGAGTTTGCTTAGATACTGTATGTAAAACATAATTTGACAGAAGTTTTAATATGATTCAAGCGACCTGTTTTGTCAGTAAATTAGGCTAATGCTTGGTAAAAGATTTATTCATGAATTTCCCTGACGTCTCTCTTACCCGTGAATGTGTCACCTGGACTCACTTTCCTATCTTCACCTCATCAACACTGTCACAGCTGTTCTCCATTTGCTCCTCCCTACATTTGATAATGCATTGTCTCTTGTCTTCTGGTTGTCGTGACAGTCGGCGGCATGTGTGTATGAAATCAATCTGAACGTGTTGAAAAAGGTGTCTCAGGATATGGCAGCGCGTCATGTTTTGTTTGTCGGTGCGGGTTCACTTTTGCACACGTAAGACATGAGTCCAAAATTAATTTGGTAGTTTCGTGTACATCTGCAATAAAACAATCAAATGAATTATTGCTTGCATCACTTTTGCACTACATGTGATATTACCATGGTTTATCTTATTAAGATAACCAATCCCAATTTTGGAAATGCTACTCTCTCTTTTACGTCTCTCACGATTCCCCTTTCATCCGGTGCAAATTCATGCTTGCTCCAGCATTTGAGATCAGTAGGTGTCGGTTGACTCGGACTGCCCTGTTTTGTCTTAGTGTTTTCATTGCATTGATGCTGTCACATACAACAGGCATTCCACTATGTTCACAATGTTGAAAGATTAAAGGGCGTATTGCAGGATTAATTTTTCAATGAACTGCAATTTGCTTGTTGGTAATAAACAGTGTTGGGCAAGTTACTTCCAAAGTGTAATACATTATATATTACAAATTACTGTCATTTGAAAGTAATTAGTTACATTACAATATTACTGTCTCTGAACTGTAATGAGTTACACTACGTTTGCATTACTTTTGAGTTACTTTCATCAAAAGAACAGAAGTATGACTAGGCATTATAAAATGTTAAAATGTAGTTTGTTGCTGCTTATAAATCTAGAAGTTATGTGTTGGCCCTCGAGCTTTGAATAGGCAAAGTGAAGATTTATGGCAAAATACAGTAACAATCACTGTCAGAATCAAAAACATAGACAAATGATCTCGTAAAAGTCTGGTAAATTATGGTACACATACCAAACACAATAGAGCCCACTATAATGCAACCTATAGCCTAATAACATGGCAAGACACGCAACCTCTTTTCATTTCTATTCTTAAAGGAATAGTCTACTCATTTTCAATATTAAAATATGTTATTACCTTAACTAAGAATTGTTGATACATCCCTCTATCATCTGTGTGCGTGCACGTAAGCGCTGGAGCGCGCTGTGACGCTTCGATAGCATTTAGCTTAGCCCCATTCATTCAATGGTACCCTTTAGAGATAAAGTTAGAAGTGACCAAACACATCAACGTTTTTCCTATTTAAGACGAGTAGTTATACGAGCAAGTTTGGTGGTACAAAATAAAACGTAGCGCTTTTCTAAGCGGATTTAAAAGAGGAGCTACATTTTAAGGCGTAATAGCACTTTTGGGAGTACTTTGACTCGGCGCAGTAACACCCTCCCTCTCCCATTATGAGAGTGAGAAGGGGAGCGGACTTTTCAGGCGAGTCGAAGTACTCCCAAAAGTGCTATTACGCCATAAAATATAGTTCCTCTTTTAAATCCGCTTAGAAAAGCGCTACGTTTTATTTTGTACCACCAAACTTGCTTGTATAACTACTCGTCTTAAATAGGAAAAACGTTGATGTGTTTGGTCACTTCTAACTTTATCTCTAAATGGTACCATTGAATGAATGGGGCTAAGCTAAATGCTATCGAAGCGTCGCAGAGCGCTCCATCGCTTACGTGCACGCACACAGATGATAGAGGGATGTATCAACAATTCTTAGTTAAGGTAATAACATATTTTAATATTGAAAATGAGTAGACTATTCCTTTAAGTGATCACTCTTAATTCAGATTCACAGCACAAACCTGGCATGCACTGGATTGACACAATTTATCAAAAAGTGCTATTGGAGGATCAGGCCTCAAGAAATACAGCTCATTTCAGTACAATATAAAGATAACATGTAGGCTAACATATAATTGCTTAATAAAACACAGACAAACAGAGTAACACTGCTTTTTGCCAAACAATGAATATAGGCTCCCATACAAAGGCTGGTAAAACTTTAAACAGTGATGTTTAAATGTACTAAATTATATTTAGATAACCATGTTTAAGTCTTCACTAATGTTATGTTGTAGTTTAGATTGCTGTTAATAAAACTGTAGATAGCATAGGAATAGCCTAGCACTGTAATTATAGCAAAGCTTACCTTGTCATTGCTGGTGTGATATGGATTTTACTGGCAACATTTCTAAAAGTCTCTTTAATTATGAGGTTCAAGCAGCACAGGAGACCGATAGAAACTATCTGTTGCTTTTACTTAGTGCTCTTATTCGCAAAGTATGCGTGTGCGGCGCTACCGGACCTGATTGCGACCACTTTAGTCAATGCTTACGGCCGCGGACTTTCACATGTCTATATTTGACGCGCACCGCGTCCAAATCGCATTTCAAATACAAAGTTAAAGTAAAAATTAACATGTTGCATACAGCACGTGGAAAGACATACGCTGCGTCCCAAACCACCTACCTCCATACTATATAGTAGGTAAAGAGTGCGAGACGTAGTGCTTTTCGCCCACTATATGGAAGTATGCGGTTTGGGACGCAGCCATAACTATTTTACACGCAGCCTTTTCATGTGTGGATGCTGGTCGCGCGCATTGGTCAAAAATAAAAAAATTAAAATAACACAGTCTAATTTTGAAATGCATTGTTGTAACGCGCTCGTTACTAAGACTGTAAGGAGTAAAATATTACCAAAATGTTATTAGTAATGCGTTATATTACTGTGTTACAGCAAAAACTAATATATTACTGTAATATATTATATTTTGTAATGCGTTACTCCCAACACTGGTAATAAACATTTAAACTGTTATCCATTGTATTTTATGTTGTTGGGTATCACAAAACGGAATATAATACGAAAAAGTTCAATTAATTTCCTTTCCCCCCACAACGCACTGCATTACGTCACATTGGGGAGAGAATTTAACAATTAACATACTCGTGCTTGCAGGCTTGAGGGGGACCATGATCGTGCCTAAAATGGGTGTATGCTATCTTCAGCACAAACGGATTCAGGCAGCATGCCTCAAATGCTGGAAGCGGAGTGAGACACGTCAGGTCGCAGGGTAAGCTCCTCGACCAGCGTCCAAAACGCACACACGTCCTTACAACCAGTAGCGGAGTAGCAATTGGGAGAATCGGGACTTTCCCGTTGGGCCGGTCTGAGAATTCGTTATACATTGCAAGTTATATTAGCAACACCGTCCGGGGGCCTGGTCAAACTGTGCAGCCTCTCTGCTCAAAAAAGTATATAAAAGTGCTCAACCCGTTCGGCATATCCAACCATGTCAAGGATTTATAAAAATACGAGGATCAGTGAGCGGTCCCTCCCAAAATGGCATAGCCTGTCGTCCTTTCATGTAAAATGCCGCCGAACACCTGTTTATTGCAGAATGTATGTAGTCGGATCCGAGTGCGCTGCAGCTGCTGACCGGTGCTTTTGCATATAAAATGATCATGTGATTCGTTATGATCGCATAAACAATATATGAAAGCATCCTTTTATTTCACAAAACTATATTTTAGATTTTATTTGATAGACTAGTAAGTGTGGATTAAGGATCTCTACACTGTAAAAAAAATCTGTAGAAATTACAATGTTGTTGCAGCTGGGTTGCCGGTATTTTACCGTAGATTTAAATTTATGTTATTTACTGGCAAGAGTTTGCTCAAAGTCAAATACATTTTAAACATCAACAAGTCCTTATCTTTACAGAACAAAACCATACAATAACAGCCTCATGCAAAGCATTCTGGGAACCAGAAATCATCATCAACCTTTTCTGTTTTTTGCTTCAGATTTTGTTTCCCAGAATGTTTTGCTTTATGCTGTTTTTTTGTTTTACTCTGTAAAGACAAAGTCTTAAATGTTAAATGTTCATTTAACTTTGAACAAAATGTTGCCAGTAAATAACATAAATTTAAATCTACAGTAAATTACTGGCAACCCAGCTGCAATTTCTACGGATTTTTTTTCAGTGTACACTGTAAAAAAAAATCAAAAGAAATTACAGTATTACTGGGTATTACTGGCAACTAGCTGCCAGTAACTTACTGTAGATTTTACATTTATGTTATTTACTGAAAACAGATTGTTCAAAGTTAAATGAACATGAAACATTTTCAGTTTTTATCTTCTACAGTAAGTTACTGGCAACCAGCTGCATAATTACAGCAATTTTTTTACAGTATCATAAACTCCAAAAAATGAGAGTTAACTTGAGTGACAGCTAAAAGTCATAAAAATAGAATGTCAACTGATTAACAACTCATAAAAATGGCTGTTAAACATGATTGACAGTTAAAATGATGCCCAAAACTGTCTGATATGCACTCAAAAAAACTTTAACTTTTGCCAATTTTACTTAATCCTTGCGATTACTTAAAAAAATGTTTTTTAACAAAGTGAATTTAATTTAATCTAGTTCATTCAACAAAAAAGTGTGTCTTGTCAGCTTTACTTAAAAATTATTTGTTCAGCCAACTTAACATTGTTGCATAAAAGTAACATGTTAATAAAAACATGTTTATTTCACAAAACAATATATGTTATATCTTATTTGATAGACTAGTAAGTTTGGATTAAGGATGTTTAAAATCTCTAGCCTGGTGGTCAGGACATGCAAATCAGCAGATTTGCAAAGGTTTATTTATCTCCACATATATCATAAATAATAATTAGCATGGTAACTTTGGAGTATACCACATTTTATATATCCTACAGTGTATACAGTCATTTCTGTATTATATACATAAGTATTAAATGGCAATATGTCTCATCTATCTCTATGGCTCTGGCTGAGGGAGGCTTTCATCCACTTCTCCCCAACGTGACGTCATTGCCAAATTACGTAAAAAAACGTTAATACCAAAAAAATGGTCTTTAAAAATGATATACATTTCTTGAGTGATTCCAACAATGGTTAACCTGCAACACGCCCTTTGTTGAGTTAAGTCTAAACAATCTGTGTTATGTTGGCAAAAGATAAAAACAAAAGATTGTCTAAACAAATAGAGCTAAGATCACCTAAGGCTTAGTTAAAGAATTCAAATTGTTGATGATCAGGGTTTGTTTGCATAACAAGTGATGTTTAAATCAGTGTGGTAACAAAACAAATCAATTAATCAAATAAAAACTGTCGGAAATAATGTTTGAAGATTCAATGTTGCCTTCTGTGTCAGCAAAAAATTTAAGATGTTAACAGCACTTCTTAGCAAACAAATGTATTTCAGTTTACCATTGTTTAGATATTATTAGCTTATGTAAACATGAAGCCAAAACACTGCCTGGAAATGTAAATTGTGTAAACTGATTGAAAGTTAATGTTAAATTCATGCCTATTTTGTAAATAAATTAAAGTTTGTTAAAAATTTTCTTAAAATCATCTCGGTGAGTTAAAAGTCTTAGGCAAAAATGTTGGCATGATTCGGTTTTTAATGTGACAATCACAATTAAGATCAGGTTATGTATGTGGATTTAGCTTTTCATATTAATGCAGGTCCCCTTTATTTTTACAACACAGAAAGACATAAGATAAAGACAAATTACATTTCTAAAAATGTTTTACGGTTCTCTGTGAATAATCGAGAAAAGATGTAAAAAGATCAAAAACATGAATAGAGTCACACTTTGTCTGAACAAGACGTCAAAATGACTGAATCTATGGCATCTATCTTTTTTTAGAGCTGAAACCAAAACATAATAAATAAACCGCATTGACGTAAACATGTAAAAAGAAAATGAAACTATTATGTACTTGTTTTCTTGTTCTGTGGCTTTAAAGGTGTACTGTAAAAAAACTAAATGTTTTCAGGTGTAAGGTGTGTCCCCAGATATTACAACACACACATTTAAAGTAACCTAATTTACAAAAGGTGTTAAAATCATTATTTTTTAAAACAGCTTGGGCCCCTCAAGAACATGTATTGTGGGGGCATGGATGCTTTTAATGAGGGTTCAAGGGTTCAAGAAACCCTAAATCTAAGATCAAGCTTTAATTTTGTCAGAAGTGTGACTCTGGAGAAAGGACAAGTTGGGTATTTTACACTTAAAGCCCTGTTTTCAGATTGTTTATGATGAAGTGGAGCGGTTTTGACTGGGATTTCGACGTGTGGTGCTGGCCCGAGAATTTTCGGGTGTTTCTTGTATCACCTCCCACATCTATAGTGGCTGTAGGTGCACGGGAACAATCCTTCCTAAAATGCATTAAACTTTCATTTACAAAGACGTGAAACTCACCGAGTGGTCAGGGGTGTTCACTGGTATGCTCACACAAAAATCGCTGCAAAAGATTCCAACAGGTTTTATTGTAGTTTTTGCCAACTCCATTGACTTGTATTAGATGTGCTGTGAGGGTATTACTCCGCGCCGAGAACGTTGTTTCTATTCTTGCTTTTGGCAAAGGCGGATTATTGCCACCAACTGGGCTGGAGTGTCTATTATTCAAGCTCTCAACGGAAGAATATACGGGTGTGAGGCGTTTGAAAAAATAGGTCCACAAGTTTACAAGGAATGCTAAAACACCTGTTGGAGGGCATCTTTTGCAGCGATTTTTGTGTGAGCATATCAGTGAACACCCCTGACCACTCGATGAGTTTCACGTCTTTGTAAACGAAAGTTTAATGCATTTTAGGGAGGATTGTTCCAGTGCACCTATACATCCATTCTAGAGGTGGGAGGTGAAACACAAACACCCGAAAATTCTCGGGGCAGCCGCATATGTCGAAATTTCAGTAAAAACCGTTTTAACATTTATTTTATCCATCAAGGCTGTAGAAACAGTCACACAAAGAGCCCATGATGAGTTGTAAGAGCTCTGCTACAGTACTTCACATTTTCAAAAAACATCATTCTGTTTGATTTATAAGCTTGTTTCCTCATGGGGACTTCAAAATGTCACCACAAGGTCACAAAACACTGGTATTCCTATCTTTGTGAGGACAATTGGTCCTCACAACGTGATAATTACCAGGTACACACACACACACACACACACACACACACACACACACACGCACGCACACGCACGCACACACTAGCTGCCAGTAACTTACTGTAGAATTTACATTTATGTTATTTACTGGCAAAATTCATACTAATGCAGGTCCCCTTTATGTTTACAACACAGAAAGACATAAGACAAAGACAAATTAAATTTCTATGAATGTTTTAAGTAGGGCTGCACGATTTGGGTAATTTCCCCATTGCGGTTATTGAAGCTAATATTGCGATGTGCAATTACGATTATACTAAATGGTATCATGAGTCAACTTGATGAGTTTTAAGGAAAATCCACACACAGTTTAGCTTAAATTTGTATTTGTAAAACTGGAAATGTTTTCGTATTGCCACGTGATGTAGCAACTGCTCAGTGTCAGTAATCCTAAATCCAAAATACCGCCATTCAACAGACGTTGAGTTATTTTTTAGCTACCAGATCACTGTCAACCTCCTCTGCATCCATCTTCGCTCTGGTATAAGTGATGACGCACACCACACACGTGCATGTTACACGTGCACTGCCTTTTTTTGTTCTTTTTTCTTTCTTTTTTTAAACAGCAAGGGAAATCATCAAACTGTTATCAGAAAGTTTGTGTAAACAAGTCCACACATTTATTTATTTAATATAATAGCAACATTTTGCTGTCATATAATCGCACAGGCTGACATCGCGATTGCGATTGCAATGCGATTAATTGTGCAGCACTAGTTTTAAGGTTCTCTGTGAGTAATCGAGAAAAGATGTAAAAAGATCAAAAACATGAACACTGTCACACTTTGTCTGAACAAGACATCAAAATGACTGAACCTATGGTACAGTATCTATCTTTTTTTATAGCTGAAACCAAAACTTAATAAATAAACCGCATTGACATAAACACGTTAAAAGAAAATGAAACTATTATGTGCTTGTTTTCTTGTTCTGATGTAGGCTTTAGATGTATGCTGTGAAAAAACCAAATGTTTTCAGGTGTAAGGTGTGTCCCCAGATATTACAACACACAAATTTTAAAGTAACCTAATTTACAAAAGGTGTTAAAATCATTATTATAAAGATAAAGCTTTAATTTTGTCTGAAGTGTGACTCTGGAGAAACTCAATCTTAAACATTTATTTTAAACAGTCACACAAAGACCCCATGATGAGTTGTAAGGAAGGTGGCTGTGGAGAGCGCACGCACGCACGCACGCACGCACGCACGCACGCACGCACGCACGCACACACACACACACACACACACACACACACACACACACACACACACAGGGAAAGACCATAAAAATTACAGACAAAGACAACCCCCCAAAAATACCAAACAACTTCACTACACTGTAAAAAAAATCTGTAGAAATTACAATATTACTGGGTATGACTGATCCCTGTCAATAACTTACTGTAGATTTTACATTTGTGTTATTTACTGGCAACAGTTTGTTTAAAGTTATATGAACATGAAACATTTTCAGTCTTTATCTTCTACAGTAAGTTACTGGCAACCAGCTGCATATTTACAGCAATTTTTTTACAGTGAACTCCAAATAATGAGAGTTAACTTGAGTGACAGCTAAACGTCATAAAAATAGAATGTCAACTGATTAACAACTGATTAAATGACTGTTAAACCGGATTGACAGTTAAAATGACTGACGTGCACTCAAATAAACTTTTACTTTTGCCAATTTTACCTAATCCTTTCATGTCGCGATTACTTAAAAAAAAATATTTAACAATGTGAACTTACAGTACAGTTTTTTTCTATTGCTAAACGCCAGTGGGCACAACTGGAGTCACATGTGCAAAACTCTAACTAGTCTGCACAGCAGCAGTTCATGTGGACCAAACTCTAGTTCGTTTTTCATTGCTTGAACACAGTTTTCAAAACTCTACACACTTATCCCGTGACTTTAAACACAGCCTGCACAACACTGTAGATTTACAGCACTTTGTTCAAATGCTAACACACTGCTGTCAAAAGCATGCACAAAAAATTCACTAACACAACAAAACGCACTGACAAACTAAAATAGTATATGATATATTATGACCCACTGTAAAAAACAACAACAACAACATAGTAATTATAACTTAAGTGTTTTTTTTTTTGCAACATGAACTTCAATGTTTAATTTGTGTGACTTTACCAAAGCATTTGATTTATATTCATATCTATTCCTTTTGCAAGCCGTTTCAGGGCAGAGCACGTGAGCGGAGCGTTGAGCGGTGCGGTAATACCATCAGAGCGCCTTTTTCCGACAATTCCGCTCGCTCAGCACCGCTCGTTGAACCCAGAACGCACTTTGATAATTTGCTAGTTCGAGAATCTGAAAAAAAAAACGTCTAAGTTATGGAATTCAAGCCTTATACATAAATGTAAAGTACAAATCAAAGTTAAGATTGGACAGGAATAAAACATTGAAAAGGAATGCAAGTGCGGAGAGTCTGTAAAAGTTAGCAAATATTCATCCTGGTTAAATAAAATAGTTTTAACTCAATCCAGTGTTAAATTAACTCAGCACTCTTTATATTTCCATAAACGCCGTCATTTTAACTCTGCTAAATTTGCTGTGTACCCTGTAGTTATGAAATACTTAAAGAAAAATGTTCCATATATTCTTACCCCCTTATTACCCCAAACTTAAAATATAACTACAAGTACGTACTGTAAAGGTACTCTGTTGTTACAAATAGGTACGCTGTAAATTCGGTTTAATTGCGCTGTACTTTGCGTGTCGTAAAGTAAAGTGTTACCGAATTATTATTATAATATTTCGTAATTACTATTACAATTATTATTACTTCAAATTATGAATTAGCCTAGTAAAACATGTGGATGTCGTGGAAACAAATTGTTAATTTGAATTATATCCGAAGCTCCGTATCAAACTGGATCTTAGCTAACAAACAACTATTTATAAATACAGAACAACACACTACAGGAGAAGTAACTACATCATTTTAAAATATTATTTAAAAAAAACTTAACCGAACCATTAAGCAGACATAGAATTTAGATGTAGACAACAGTAAATAATAATAATAATAATAATAAATAATTATTCTTCTAAATATCAATAAGCGTCATTAATAATAAAAATAATAATACATATATTACAAATTGTCATGCAATTATTAATGTGCCTTTAATCCCACTCTTTAAACTCCCAAATAAAAAAAAATATTTCTTTCCATTTCCCCGGTTTCTCTTTGGCGTCTTCCATGTGTCAATGGCGTAAAATGAGGGCATGGGGGAAGCAGAGACTTGAATTTATATGAGCATGTTATTCTAATGACGATTGTTTTCAGCCGCGGCATTTATGAAGAAAAGGGAATTGCTTACACCTGAAGTTCAAAGTTACGCACAGTTTCATAAGACTTTCATCTCATTTGATTTTGCAGTTGTGGTTATTGTTGTTCTGTCACCCTTTTGCAGAAGTGTAGCACCATTAGATAGGTGTGTGTATGTGTGTGTGTGTGATAAGTGGCCAAGTAGGAGTCAATGAACTTGTTCTGACATATTTTAGAACAAAACAAACAAAGAAACTGTTTAGTTTGGAATGTACACTGCATGTCAAATATGTTTGTGATATGTAAACTGTAATTAAGAAAAGGTCTGTACGAGTTTTATAGAGCAGCTGCACTCTGTATTATGGACTTATTAAATCCTGATTAAAGGCGGTGGAGTTTATAAAATGGCACTATATACATTTATTGTCATCACATTTGTTTACATTTTTCATGTACAGTTAACTCAGTTGTTCTTTGTTGACTCAAACTGCTAACTTAATATCTTATGTAAAATGAACTAAATTCTGGTTTGTTGAGATTACTTTAACAAATTGCGGGGTCCATAAATCATATTTGAGACACAGTCTGTGATACAACTCAAATGTGTCAACTTTGACAATACAATTTATTGTAAACCACTCCCAGGTCTCATATCAGATATTCATATTAACAGTCAACTGCACCTGTGGACAGACACCCTTATCTACAGGCACTCTTACATTAAGAGTGAATCACAAACATCAGGAGAGATTTAAAATGCGGATTGTTGCAAGGGTCGGTGTTTTAGTTTTATGTCTCACAGTCTACTCTTTAATGTATTTAGCATTTTTTAGACATCAAGAGGGGTCTAATGATAAGATACAAAGGCCAGAAGATCTGGAAGTCCTTACAAGACTGAAGAGAATAGAAAATCAAGTTTATAAAATAGGTGAGTTTATGACACTTCACTGACTGTATACTACTACACTACAAAAAATACTTTTTTGTTGAATCAATTTGGATTTACAAGTCATTTCAACTTACTATTATTTATCTTGACTAGCGATGAGTTGTTATAACTACAGGTGAGTTGTTATAACTTATAAAATATAGTTGAGAAAAGTCAACTTAAAAAAGTTGTGACAACTCCTCTCTGTTGACATGACTTGTAAATGTGAGTTGATTTAACAAAAAAAATTAAGGCAGCAAAGTTTTTTTTACAGTGTATGCAATATGTTGACTAAATTACATAGCCTACCATTTACTAAAATGTCCTCTAAATTTATATTGCAAACATTCTTAATATTTTATTGTATTTGTGATCTTAAAGTTGAATGTTGTTTTATGATATTTGTTTAAGTCTGGTATGACTAGATTTTGAGAAATATTGATAAATATTATTCCTGTTAAAATGTAAAGACTTCTCATTTGTAAACCTTATTTGTTTTTTTATTTTAGTCGAATCTATAGAGGTTAAAAATGAACAATTAAAAAAATCTCATGTGGAGCAGAAAACAGCAATGAAAGTTAAAAAGTTGTATCCACAATCACAACTCTTCAGTTCGTGGGGAAATGAACTTTCAGAGGAAGAACAGATACAAGCAGAAAAGCTCTTTCAGGATTATGGATACAATGTGTTCTTGAGTAACAGATTACCATTAAACCGAACAATCCCTGACACTCGAGACCACAGGTAACTTATTTCTGTTTATTAATGCCCAGATTTATGTAACACTGCCTGGCATGCACCTGGATTAAAAGGCGTTAAATATAAATAAGTAAAAAGCGAAAATTGGATCTACTTCAAAATAACTTGCTTAAATTACATAAAATGACTTCAATTGGTAACACTTAAAATATTTAAGTTTTATCAACTTAAATTGTGCTACCTTAAGTGTAACAATCTTCATTTTTTCATTCAATTGGTAAAACTTAAATATTTTAAGTGTTACCAATTGAAGTCATTTTACAATTCCTAACACCTACAAAATGTACGCTTTTGCACTTTAAGTAAAAAATTTAAGTTATGTGTTACCAATTGAAGTCTTTTTTAAGTCAATTCAACTTTAACTTTTACGAGTGTTATATGTAAAGTATTGTGTGAACTACTTTATATAATTATTTATTTAAAAAATGGAGTCTAGTTATCAAAGTGTGAAGAGTCATCTAGTGCAAACCCATCTAGGGCCCTATTTTAACGATCTGAAACGCAAGTCCGAAGCGCAAAGCGCAAGTGACTTTGTGGGCGGATCTTGGGCGCTGTTGCTATTTTCCCGGCGGGAGAAATAAGTCTTGCGCCGGGCGCAAATCAATAAGGGGTTGGTCTGAAGTAGGTTCATTATTCATAGGTATGGTTTGGGCGTAACGTCAAATAAACCAATCAGAACGCTATCCAACATTCCCTTTAAACGCAAGGGCGCAAGTTCCATGGCGGGTTGCTATTATTATGACGGATTTGACATGCGCACGCCAGGAGCAGTTCACAGCCGAGGAGACCCACATTCTTGTGCTACACAGAGCAGTCAAAGACAGAGAAGTTGTTTTGTATGGGAGAAACCCGCCCAAATCAGCGTCGGTTAAACAACGTGAGAGGAAATAGCCGCAATTGTCTCATCAGCTGCGCCAAGCACTACAATGATGTCAGGAGACGGGGGGATCCCAAGCTTGCCAGCATAAATCGGGCACGCCGGGCACACAGGAGGACATCCGTGCGTCCACCCTCACCGCTGAAAGGGTTTGGGGGCTTTGAAATCGGACACAAGAAAAGCAAGCAAGGTCCAACCCAAAGTACACTTACAAATCAAGATCACATACATGAAGGTTTCTTATGAAAACATTTTAATTATTATTTAGATAAAATAAACGTAATACAGCCACACAACAAACTTATGAAAATATTTTAATCATTATTTGCATGATAATTGTTTAACGCTGCCACATAAAATAAATAAAAACTATCACCACAATGCTCACCACAATGATTTCCCTTATCTCATGTCTTAATATTTTTTATTTATTTTATAACAATTTATGATTTAATGATTTCCCTTATCTTATATTTTTTATTGTAACAATTTATGATTTGCAAAAATAGCTGTTGCATCTGTGTAGATTAGATAAGCAATGCGCGTTGTGCACGCTATACATTATGGTCAAGCATGCGCTCTTAAAATAGCATAATGAACCACGCGCAACGCGCCACTGACTTTAGACTAGTTTTTTTTGGTTAGTAGCGCAATTGTTTTTTGAAACTGCAAAATAGCATAAGAGATGGTTTGCGCCGGAGCACGCCTCCTTTTTTGCGCTGAACCGCCCAGGGAGCGCAAGTTCATTCCCTAGTTTGCCAACGTGCGTCTGTGGAGGGAAAAACCCGCTGTGCGCCAGTGCAAAATACGAAATGATACATGCGTCACTGACAAAGTCAATTGCGCTGGGTGCAAGATAGGGCCCATAGTCTTTAATATTAACTTTTGCATAAAATCATGTAAACAACATTCTGTGAAATAACCTTAATATATTAACCAAATAAGATCATGCCAAAGGTTGCAATCAATGTATAATTGACAATTGAAATCAAACTTTGATCTCTTCATTAAATTATGAGACTTTAGTCTGATTTTATTTACATTTAGGAATTTTGACATTTTGGCATTTTATCCAAAGCGACTTACAAAGATAGGAAATCAATCAAGGGATTTGGCATAAGGAGGCAATAATACAAAAGATGTTTATACCAAGTTACAAGCTTTCACAATTCTGAAACAATACCTTTTTTTATATAAAAGAGGTGTGTCTACAGTTGGAAGGAGTGAGACAGGTCTATAGTTGTTTGTGAAAGAGGGGTTGAGTGTGGCTTTTTTAAGCAGGGGCGTGACCAGGGCCTGTTTAAACGTGGATGGAAATGTACCAGGGAATATGGAGGTGTTGATGATGTGTGTGAGTGTCGATGCAAATGTATCCGAAATGGCCTGTAAGAGATGGGTGGGAATTGGGTCTACGTGCCGGGTTGGAGAAAACTTTAGAAACTTTAGTGTCGGTAAAAGAGAAAGAGGAGAAACAGATGTGAGATGTTAGTGGTTCACAGACAACCTGGATTTTTTCAGATTGTATCCTTAAAAGTTAAATATTGCAACTGACATCCTAACTCATTTCAAATGTACAAAAATGCAGGTGTGCTAAGAAGATCTACCCTAAAGACTTACCTACCATCAGTGTGGTTTTGGTTTATTTAAATGAGGCTTTGTCAATCATACAGAGGGCTGTCTGCAGCATCATTGACAGAACGCCTTCTCATCTACTAAAGGACATCATCTTGGTTGATGACTACAGCTCCAATGGTTTGTTATTAGGCGTATAATCCTCATTTTCAATAGCTATTTTCTATCATCAACATGTGATTTGTGTTCGGCCTATTAACGTGTATTACCGTAGACCATTTCAGATTCATGAATATGTACCAAATTGCCTTAGCCCTAAATGTCTTTTATGGAATTCATAACATTATTTTATGCTTATTGGTAGCTTTTGACAAAAGGTTTGTCTCTTTATTAAGATACAAAAGAAAATACAGTAAATGTTTTCAGAACAAAGTATTTTCTTCAGGTAAAAATTTGTATTTACCTCTCTTGGTACTAAACACATCTTGAACTCTTTTGAGGTGACTGATGTCCTTAGATCGGAAATTAGGGTTTCATTTCATTTAGGTTTAAGAGATCCTGCAGGTTTCTGATATTGCTCAAGTGTAATACTTGACACAAATGCTTGACACTTAAAATTTTATTTAGTTTTTAATACTTTTCTGGTTGTATTCTAATAAAGAGACTCAGAAATAATTACGGTCACTATACCATTTCAAAAACAACAAATCTAATGGTGGCATGATGACCTAAGACTTTGCACAATACTGTATGTAGTCTAATTATATTTTTCCTGACAGTTGATCTGCAGTTGGCTCTGGATGAATATATTGATCAAATTAATAAAGATAAGCCTGGTTTACTTAAGAAGGTGAGACACACAAGGCAGATGGGTCTTTCGAAGTCGAGAATCTCAGGCTGGGAGGCGGCAACAGGCCAAGTGGTAGCCATTTTGGATGCCCACATTGAGGTTCATGAGCAATGGTAAGCAATACCATGACACGATGGAGTATTATATACCATTATTTTTTTAAATAAACATTGCTATTACATTGGATCACTTTGTTGCTCTATAGGGCAGAGCCGCTCCTTGCAAGAATCAAAGCAGACAGGACAATAGTGTTGTCACCAGTGTTTGATAAAGTACAATTTGACACCCTAGAAGTTGTTCAGTATCTGCCATCGACTCATGCGTTTGACTGGGCCCTTTGGTGCATGTATGAAACCTTCCGGCCGGAATGGTATAAACTTAATGACCCATCAGAACCTGGAAAGTAAGTGATGTAGACATAAACACTCCTTCTTTTTGACTTTAAGGTCTCCCCATGTCCACTGGTTTAATACGGGTTAACACTGTGATCATAGGCAGAGTTTTGCGTTTGTGCTTGGGGGGCAAACAAGCGTACTGCAATACTTTGAGATTAGCGAGAGAGTTTTTAAATATGTTTTAAAAGAATTAAAACTATTTTAGCCACAAGTTACTCAGTCTACCTAAAATATTAAGATTAGAGAAATAAAATATCATTTTTTATACACTGAAAAAATTTTTTTTAAGGTAAGTGGTCGCAATCAATTTATTTAAGCTACATTTAAACAAAACAATTAGAAAAAAAACACTTTTGTTTAAATGTAGCTTAAATAAATTGATTGCGACCACTTACCTTAAAAAATTGAGTGTGCTTGGGGGCCCCCTACCCCCCAAACTCTGCCTATGACTGTGATATACATTACATTGACATTAAAGGTGGTGAAACATGTAAAATCATTAAATATACACAGGTTTTTATTATTCAACAAAATCGGGATCCACATCAGATTGCAGTTTTGTTTCTCTGCATTGTTAGGAGTCCCTCTGTAATGGGTATCCTTGTCGCCGATCGTCAATTCTTGGGAGAAATTGGTGTTTTGGATGAAGGAATGGAGATTTATGGGGGAGAGAATGTTGAACTAGGAATACGTGTAAGTTATATTTCACATTGTGGAACTGAAACAGTAATATGTGTGAAGGGTTAATATATGAAATGCCACTCTGTTTGTGAATTTTTTTATTGTTTTTGTGTGGTTTTCTACATAAAATCATCCTACACCAGAGGTGTAAAGAGTAGCTGAAAGCCATACTTGAGTAAAAGTACAAATTCCTTACTGTAAAAATTACTCCACTACAAGTTACAAGTCACCAATTTAAATACGACTTGAGTAAAAGTATTAAAGTAACCCAATTTAAAAGTACTCAAGTATTTTTACTCGTCCTGAATGTTGGCTCAAAGATGCACTAGTCATCAACACAAAGAGAAATTGTAGGTCAGTGAAAACTAAGAAATTTTATTTATGAGGTTTTATTTCCTAATATAGAAAAGAAATCAAACACCTCAAAATTTTGACCTGGCAGAACAAACACAGATTAAACATAGTCATAGTCTTTTGATTAAAATTTAATTTAGTTTTAGTCATATTTTTGTCATCTGAATTGATTTAGTTTTAGTCTAATTTTATTCAACATTACATTTTATTTAAACCCATTTAATTTTAGTCTAGTGTCATTGTGTATTTGAATGTGCCATGCTGAAAAATATATAGCCTAACTTTGTGATATAAATATATGGTAACACTTTACAATAAGGTTCATTAGTTAACATTAGTTAGCTACATTAGTTAACATTAACTAAAAATAAACTGCACTTAGCATTTATTAATCTTTGTTCATTTTAATTTCAACAATTACTTATACTTCATTAAAATCTTGTTAACATTAGTTAATGCACTCTGATCTAACATGAACAAACAATTAAAGCTTACATTTTTGTTAACTATTAACAAAGATGAATAAACAATGTAACAAAGGTATTGCTCATGGTTTGTTCAAGTTAGTTAATACATTAACTACTGTTAACTAATGAACCTTATTGTAAAGTGTTACCAAATATTCTTATAGGCCTAAAGATATAAAAAGATATAATTTTAATATTTAAAAAATTCCAGTAAACTAAAATTACACTAACAGAAATATGATAATGCATATTAAAAACAGGAAGTTGTTCATTCGAAAGATTAATTGAAAACACATGTAGTGCGTAACACCACTATCTCACATTAAGTGCACATTTAGTCATGCATCCCTCTTTGCAGTAAATACATTACAGCATACTTGGTTAAATTTGAGAACAGTGAAATTGTACACTTGTTATCAATCTTATAATGTACTTAAGTTACTTGAGCAATCAGTACAGGACATCGCTGGTTTATTTTGGCTTATATAGTAAGTTATATCAAGTTATGTAACTTACCAGCTTAGGTTAGCTGATAAAGTAGCATCAGAGTATATAAAACATTGTGCTTGCCTTTGAGTTGCGGGATGACCCAATCGCGCTTCACTTTTGTTTGATTGTAGCATCACATGTTTAACAAAGGGTCCCTTGACAGAAGCAAATGTGATATGCATCCATATGTTTGCGCTTTATCTCTTCTCTCAGATAAGACGCTAACTTTTCTCTACAGTTTATGACATACGCAGCACGCAGATGTCCCGCTACGGTGGCTCAACGCAAGCCATTCAGTGTTTGACATCAAAATACCGCGAGACCAGACTTCTCCATATGCATTTGATTCGCTCTCGCAGTACTTTGATTTCATACGATTGCCCTGCATAGCGCCAATGAAGTCCCTCAGTTGTGTGTGTCCGTCTAACCTCGCGACCACAGATTCTATCCATACGCACAACCGGCGCAACGTCATAGAATGTCTCTGAACAGGTTCACGCCCACTTTTGGCGGAAATCGCACTAGACGTTCCATTGGCTTCCATTCAAAATAGCGGAACAAAGCAACCTTCGTACACAGCCGGCAGGCGTAAATAACTTTTGAAATCACTCAGATTAAAAATGTTGAGTAATTATCTGTCCACCCTGCCGGCCATAGAGCGCGAAAGATAAATTAACATATTTAATTTGGTCATTATAAAAACATGTCTCTTTCATTCTCCCAGCATCAAATTTGTGTAAGCTTTATATTGACCAAATTAAATGTGTTAATGTACCTTTCGCGCTCTGTGGCGGGCGGGATGGACAGATGGGTACTCGGCATGTTTGGTCTGAGTGATTTCGTGGGTTATTTGCGCCTGCCGGCTGTGTGGGAACGTTGCTTTGTTCCGCTGTTTTGAGTGGAAGCCAATGGACGCGCTGCTTTTTTATCCCCCGAAAAGGGGCGGTGACGAAATTTACAGTCAAGTTCCCGGATGTGCCGGTTGTCCGTATCATCACTCTCTGACACTTTCGTTTCGTTTTTATTTGGCGAATAAACAATGTAGCGAGTAACGTTAAGTGTCATTTCAAATGTAGTGGAGTAAAGAGTACAAATACCCAATCAAAAATGTAATTGAGTAGAGAGTAAAAGTTGCTTATATTTTTGATACTCAGTACAAGTACAAAGTAGCCCAAAAAATACTTAAGTACAGTAACGAAGTACATTTACTCGAGTACTTTACACCTCTGTCCTACACAATGTAAAAACATTTGGTGAAAAAATCCTCAAAAAAAGAGAAGCCTTCTCTGGGGCTGTAACCTTTCATAAACTAAACCTTTGCATCTAAAGAATGCATATGAGTACATCTAATTGGTACCAAATGTATACATATCTCGACCTTAATGGTCTTTATTAGAACCGTTTAAATGGTACATCTGAAACGGTTTCCCACAGAACATTTGTTAGTTAACTCTTTCGCCGCCAGCATTTTTCATGATTTCTACAAAAGTTTAATGCCAAATGCTCCTTTTTAAATATATAAACATACAATATATTATATTGTTAATGAATTAAAAGAACAGACCCTCTGCTTTCAAACAAAAAAATCAGTTTCATCCTACCTTCATGTGTTCTGTTTTTATCACCTCTCAAATATGTGTAGGTTTCATCAAAAACACCAAATTTTGAGCAAAAAGCTGAGATAATTCAATTTTTGTGAAGGACTTTTGATAGAGATCAGATGCAGAGCGATCTTTGAAACATAGACGGACATACAGCTGTTTGCCCTAGGGCAATACTTCCTGGTTTTATAAGTTGCTATATCCAGCCACCTGGTGGATAATAGCGGTATTGTAGATTGACGAGATAACTCGTCAATGGCGGTGGAAAGAGTTAAGGTAGTAGGGTTGGGCAGGGGTGTGGCAATCAAAGGGGCGGGATGTACGCGTTATGATGAAAATTAAAATATTTTAATTTAAAACACTCAAATAAAACTTAATTTTGAAAAAACTATGACAGAAAATGAACACATACTAGATTATTAATGAATTACATGTTTTTACCTCTAACGGGAATAGCAGCGTGATAAAGTGAAACTAAAGGGTTAATAAACACAAACTAAAGCAGATGTTGTAGAACGTCTTGTGAACAATGATAGATTTCCCAATATTAATTACACTATCTTAAAGGAGTGTAACTACTGTAGCATGTAAAAAATGCACATAAATAACATGAGCAGAGCACTCAACAATTGTATCTAATCAACAGGCACGTGAAACCTAGCTATCAGGTTGCTAAACTATAGACTAAAACAATAACAGGCTTAAATAAACCCAAAACATAAGTCCAGTTCTCACGGACACTTGTTTTATCAACTGGCTATCCTCCAGACATGACAGACCACGTCTTTATCTCATTTCGGCCATGTGGCGTGCATGCACGCTTGCGGTGTGAAGCGTGTCCACGTTATTCTCCGAGATGTTTTATCAACTCCAGACAGTGACGTAGTTAAGGCGGTAGGGTTTCCCAGCTTAGGCGGGCCACCCAAACTGAAGAGTGCTGCGGGAAACCTTGGTACATCCTCAGTGACAGCTTGGGACCATTTTTATTTCTGACAGTGCATCTTTAATATTGACTGAGTAAGGTCATGTCATATTGAAATTAAAATGAAATCAATGATTGAAATCAAAATTTGATTCATATTTAGATAGACATTAGCCTAGATTTTATAGACCGGGTCACAATTGGTTCAATATTTGATATTAAATACCTTTGATATTATATCAGGTCTGGCTTTGTGGTGGGAGTATTGAAGTGGTGCCGTGTTCCAAGATAGCGCACTTAGAAAGAGCACATAAGCCTTATTCACGAGATCTCAGACCGCACATGATTCGAAATGCCCTGAGGGTGGCTGAAATATGGATGGATGAATATAAATCAAATGTGAATATTGCCTGGAATCTACCATTGAAGGTTAGTAAAAGACAGAGGCAAAGCAGCATTTATTTAAGCAAAGATAAGTCCACCCTAAACCTGGATTGAGAAATTAATTATTTTCTTGTCTCTAGGATCATGGGATTGACATTGGAGATGTGACAGAGAGAAAAAAGTTACGAGAGAAACTCAAATGTAAACCCTTTAAATGGTACCTGGAAAATGTTTATCCACAGCTGGACACCTGGGAGGACGTAGTGGGTTATGGTGCGGTAAGCATCAAACTTACATTTGCATTTAACGCAGACACTTTAAAGGAGCATTTCACCCGTAGAAACATTAATCTTTATTGAAACTGCGTCATATTTTTAGTCGAAATGTAACGTACATTTAAAATTTGGTGCCTATTTGACAGAGAAAAGGGGTGTTTGTAGTCTCACCCCCTCAACAAAAATATTGGACTTCCTGCTTTCAATGATGCAAAATGATGATTTTTACATCATTGAAAGAAGGAAGTGCAACACTGAAATCTGTATTTCTCCTGTCTCAGCGGAAACTGAGGAAATCTGGGGTTCTAACCATACAAAGCTTAATGCAAATGGGTGAAGTGTCCCTTTAATCCAATTTAACATTTTGTCAGTGAGCTAACAGTAAGTGTACCAGGCTAGAGCTGAAGTTAGGAAAGATAAACAACATGGAAGAACATTGAATTCTGAAAAGTTTCTTGAAGGTTGTGATGGACTCTGGGTGGAGGCTGAAAGCTAATTCCACTAGAGAGGAACAAGATGGGTAAACATTTTTTAAGTGATTTGGTCCCTTTTTGTGCTATAACAACCAGGCAATTTGCTTCCAAGCATAAATGGCGAGAGGGGATGTTTGACTGTAGGAGTAAGTTGAGGTTAAAGAGCCCCTATTACATTTCTAAAAAGAACTGCAGTTTGTGTATTTGGTGTAATGCAATGTTGTCACACGGTTTAAGGTTCAAAAAAAATATTTTTCACATATCATACATTATTGTTGCTCCTCTTTGACTGATGAATCAACTTTGCCAGCGTGGCTTGAGCAGAACATAAGCGATTGGTAAGGTAAGAATACTAAAACCTACAACCACATTCTGTGTTGGTGATTATAGAAATGACAAACAAAAAGCGTTACTCTGCACTGCTCAAAACTCGTGTTTGAATAGTCACTAGTATTTTTTTTAAATATGAAAACACAGGCTGCTTACAGGCTGTGAGTCAGAAGCGGAAAGAATTATGATAATGTGCATCAAGTCCACGTCAACTCGCTGCGGAAGTAAACTGGTGCCTACAATCCTTGCGTTCATTGTAGTCTAAGAAAATAGATTTTAGTTGGAGACCATAATTCGCGTTGTCGTAGACTTGTGATTTGTAACTTTGCAGATTATTAGTGGTGCTTGCATTTATGCAAGGCATCACTATTACTATTGCTCATACTTATTATATCTTTATTTATTCTTATATCTGGACACTTTTTCGGCGCGTAACTCGTCCCACACGGTTTGTCGTAGACCAATGAAACAGGGCTCAAAATGACCGGCTTATTGAGGACACGTCTGCTATGACTTTTATAAGGGATCGGGTGCAGGATTTCCGAAAGGGGGGCGAAAAACCACCCGAAAATTCCCATTGACTTAACATTGGGCCCAACTTTGATGGGTCATAGCTCCGCTCGAGGATTTTGTAGAAACATGTGGGTTTCAACATTTGAAGAGGGTGGTAGGCTCTGTAAGAACATGCATCACAATGGGGTGTAAGTTGTACCCCTGGGGTGTAAGAGGCACCCGAAATTTCCCATTGACTTATAATGGGGCAGGGAACACGCCTAGCAACCGAATAAACAAATTGTTATATCTCCGCATCAGAAAATCGTAGAGACACGGGGGTTGGACTGTTTTACTCCAGACTCTGAGGGTAATCACTAGTGGATGCCAAGAGGTATTAAGCCACGCCCCTAGCAACCAAATATGAGCACCCTAGCAACGGAATAAACAAATCGTTATATCTCTGGATCAGAAAATCGTAGAAACACGGGGTTGGACCGTTTGACTCGTGAATCGGAGTGTAATCACTAGTGGATGCCAATTTTCTCCCTAGCAACCAAATACAGTACCCTAGCAACCGAATAAACAAAGCCTTATATCTCCGCATCAGAACATCGTAGAAACACGGGGGTTGGACCGTTTGACTCGTGACTCAAAGTGTAATCACTATTGGATGTCAAATTTTTCCCTAGCAACCAAATACACTTCCCTAGCAACCGAATAAACAAATCGTTATATCTCCGCATCAGAAAATCGTAGAGACACGGGGGTTGGACTGTTTTACTCCAGACTCTGAGGGTAATCACTAGTGGATGCCAAGAGGTATGAAGCCACGCCCCTAGCAACCAAATATGAGCACCCTAGCAACGGAATAAACAAATCGTTATATCTCTGGATCAGAAAATCGTAGAAACACGGGGGTTGGACCGTTTGACTCGTGAATCGGAGTGTAATCACTAGTGGATGCCAATTTTCTCCCTAGCAACCAAATACAGTACCCTAGCAACCGAATAAACAAAGCCTTATATCTCAGCATCAGAACCTCATAGAGACACGGGGGTTGGATCGTTTGACTCGTGACTCGGATGGTAATCACTATTGGATGTCAAATTTTTCCCTAGCAACCAAATACACTTCCCTAGCAACCGAATAAACAAATCGTTATATCTCCGCATCAGAAAATCGTAGAGACACGGGGGTTGGACTGTTTTACTCCAGACTCTGAGGGTAATCACTAGTGGATGCCAAGAGGTATGAAGCCACGCCCCTAGCAACCAAATATGAGCACCCTAGCAACGGAATAAACAAATCGTTATATCTCTGGATCAGAAAATCGTAGAAACACGGGGGTTGGACCGTTTGACTCGTGAATCAGACTGTAATCACTAGTGGATGCCAATTTTCTCCCTAGCAACCAAATACAGTACCCTAGCAACCGAATAAACAAAGCCTTATATCTCCGCATCAGAACACCATAGAGACACGGGGGTTGGACCGTTTGACTCGTGACTCGGAGTGTAATCACTATTGGATGTCAAATTTTCCCTAGCAACCAAATAGAGTACCCTAGCAACCGAATAAACAAAGCCTTATATCTCAGCATCAGAACCTCATAGAGACATGTGGGTTGGATCGTTTTACTCGTGACTCGGATGGTAATCACTATTGGATGTCAAATTTTTCCCTAGCAACCAAATACAGTACCCTAGCAACTGAATAAACAAAGCCTTATATCTCCGCATCAGAACATCGTAGAGACACGGGGTTTGGATCATTTGACTGGTAACTGGGAGTATAATCATTCTTAGAAGATTTTGTCTCCCGAAATTTGCCACGGCAAGCACCACTTCACATTTTCTTCAGGAAATGTACCTATCTAGTTCACATTTACTATCACACATTTACAAACAAGTAAAATAATAAAAAGAAAATAGGGGCTCTTTAAAGACCTAAAAGCCAGTGTTAAAGACTTAAATTTGAAGCAGGCTGCTACAGCAAGTGGAGTGAAGATATGTACAGTGCATTGCAACAGTATGAGAAGAAATGTGCCTTATTGTTTGGAAGTAGAAAAGTTGTGTATGTTATAGAGAAGAGAAGGGGACCAAGAACCGAACCCTGGGGAACCCCAGTGTTCAGCTGTTGTGACCTGGATGCCACTCCTCTCGATTATACTTTGAATGATCTGTCTGTGAGATATGAGTTAAACTAACTGCAACACTAAAGTACAATCCCAGTGAATGCTGACTATCCAATATGTAGTTTTGTAAAAGATTAGCAGATTGAAGTAATGGTAAGAGTGAGTCTGGTCTACAGTTGTTAAATGCTGAAGTGTATAGGGTTGGTTTGAAAATCGGGGTTTCCCAAGCCTGCTTGAATAAGGTGGGGATGCTTCCTGTAGTAATGGATGTGTTTACAATGTGTGTGAGTTGCAGCAGAGCTACAGCTTTTAGCAGAAGAGGGGGTTGGTTCAAGAGGACAGGTGGTGGGCCTGGGTATAAGGAAGAGTTTTGGAGACCTCAGTCTCTGTAAGAAAAGTGGTGAGAATAGTTGTCAGGTGTTTGAAGTGTTGTTGATCTTGTTTTGAACATAAGTTGAAAGTTTTTTTACACATGTGTACTCTAAATAAAACTAAGAAATAAATACAAAAAATTAAATTGGTGAAATGATAAACAATGAGGTATGTTTATTACTACAAGTAATAGTTATCCACCCCAATTTATGCAAAGCAGGTGGAAGAGAGAGAGCCAATGTTGAATAGAAAAGAAGATTATGAGAAGGTAGTGATGGTACAAGGAGAATTACAGTACACTGAAATGAATAAAGAATTGATCAGAGATATCCAAATGGATAACCATTTATTTGTGGTAGAGTTGCGAACGACGCCCTAGTTGTTGTTCTCCTTTGCAAGAGGGAGTGGTGTTGGTTTTAAATAGCTCAAACAAGGACAGAGGAGCTGAGGTTTGACTAAGTCGTCTAGCGCTAGAACAGTGATCACCAACCCTGTTTCTGGAAATTTTGTTAATTTCCAACCCCAGTCAAACACACCTGAACCTGCTATTCAAGCTTTTTATGGCATCCCAAAAATTAGAGGCAGGTATGGGTGGTGAAGCATGGTTGGCAGGAGGGCAGATTTCCAGAAATAGGGTGGGTGATCACTGCCTAGAAAAACCTGAATGAAGATAGAATGCCATCTTCAATATTTTGATGTTATTTCAGGGTGCATATAGTCTAGATCAGTGCTTCTCAAATAGTGGGGCGGGACCCCCAGGGGGGGCTCGAAGCGACACCAGGGGGGGCGCGGGAGACCCAGAGGAAAATACTTTTTCAGGAAGTGATTTTTTGCACCGTCACTTAAAGACATTACACCCCAATCACGCTGATAAGCCGCTTGAGTTTGTTATTATTAATGTTTGATTAAATTTAATTTAATTTTTCAGTATCAAATGGTCAAAAATGTTATACTTTAAATAAGGATTGATTTTTTTTTTATTTCAGGCAAATTTATGCGTTTTAAGTCTTTTCTGTTACAGACTAAAAAACAATGTTAATAAAGTTATTTTTTGTTGTAAGTTGATCAATATTTCTTTTTTTGTGTTTTCTTTTTGTGTTTCTCAATCTTAATAAGGATACAATGTTTTGCAGATGTGTAATTTTATAGATAAATTATACTATGTACAGTCGCGGCAGAGAGTTGGGGGGGGGGGGCGCAAAATGTTTTACTTCTTCCTAGGGGGGGGGGGGGCGTGACAGAAAATAATTGAGAAGCACTGGTCTAGATAAATATCATGTTATAGCATGTTAGTTCATTCGTTTTTATTAATATCTTAACTTCCCCTTTTTCAATCTCTAAATCACATAACAGTTAAAGAATGACATAAAAGAAGACCTCTGCATTGATCAAGGACCTGTACCTGGAAGTGTACCAATTATTTATGGTTGTCATTATCATAGAACTCAGGTAACGTATGAAGGATTATAATGAAACAGTCGTTTAATATGTCACCCTTTATGTGAAATCCAAGCTAAAGTCTCATCATCTAAATAAGAGATTAAGGGGCATTAAAGTTTAATTTCACTGATTGATTTCACATCGATTTCAATCTTTGACATAACCTTACTCGGTCAATATTAAAGCAGAAGTCCACCCTAAAACAACATTATGCTCCAAAAATATATTTCAGCACATGTAGTTGATTGTGCTGCCATCAAATGTACTAACTCCATATAAAAAATTAAAGCTTTTAACTCTTTCCCCGCCATTGACGAGATATCTCGTCAATTAAGAGAAAACGCTTCCCAGCCAATGACGAGATTTTCCGTCTTTCCGTAATACTGCTATCATCCACCAGGTGGCGCACTTCCGCAACTTTTTAAACCCGGAAGTATTGCCCTATGGCAAGCTGCTGCATGTCCGTGTCTGTGTTAAAGATCGCTCTGAATGGGATCTCTATGAAAAGTCCATCACAAAAATGGAATTATCTCTGCTTTTTGCTCAAAATGTGGTGTTTTTGCAGAAACCTACCCATATTCAAAAGCTGATTACAAAAGAACCACTGAAAGTAGGAAGAAACGTTTTTTTTTGTTTGAAAGCAGAGGGTCTGTTCTTTCATTTGGTATATTGTATGTTTATATATTCAAAGAAGAACATTTTCTGGAAGGCATTAAACTTTGGTGAAATCATGAAAAACGCTGGCGTTGAAAGAGTTAACTGCTACAGTAACGACCCGTCAAATCACCGGAAGAAAAATGCACGACTACATATTCTGAGCGTTCTAAATGGGTGCGGGTCTTGAGGCGAGATGATTGACAGTAGATAACGTTCAGAATATGTAGTCGTGCAATATTACATTTTTCGAGTAATCTGTTAGCACTGTGTCAGTTGAGGGTTGGGTTGATGTAAACAATAAAAACTCCCAGTGGCCTGAATTTGTTGTCCTTACATCCACATACTGCACAGGTTCTAGTCATCTTTTATCAAGGGTTTTGGTGATTTCCCCTTCAGAGACGGTAAAATGGAGATACTCTTTGGTTGGGTTTGTCTGCCGGCTAACTTCAAGTTGACTTGAATTGATTTGAGAGCAGGTTGAGCGGTAAAAGAAGTTATTAGACTTCATGCGGCGCGACAAGAATCGACAGCCGGATGATGTCAAAGTACCGCAAGAGCGATTTGCGAAATCATACGGAGGAGCTTGCTTTTAAATCGCTCTTGTGGAACCTTGACGTCATCCGGCTGTCGGTTCATGCGGCCGCTCATGAAGTCGAACAAACCTGAAGACTGCATCGATCAGTGGTTAGTGGGTGGAGCTAATGACTCAGTTTCGCGCAGTGCATGCTGGTTAATTGAGTCCATCAAAGACCGTTATGAAAATTATCAATCTAATCATCAAAATCGTGCAAATTAATTTTTTTCTCATGTAAAATGCAAAATGGACACAAATTACTTGTGATAACAGGCTAAAATGTCTAGGGTTCAATTCTGTTTTAAAGATATCAAGGTTATGTTTTCAAAGAAAATAAAAAAAAATTCTATTTGTTTTTACATTAGGATGAGTTATGTAGAATTAAATGACTTTAGCTGGGTTTTCACAGACTGGATCACATCATAATATGGTTTAATAGCTTTTCTAAGAATCTCATGCTATGTACATGTACATTTAAGCTGAATCATTATTCAATAAGTGCATTAAGAGTGAGTGAAGCATTCATTTTATTGTCTCTTACAGCTTTGTCACTACAGACTTAATGGGGAAATTTATGTTGGAGGCATCAAATCTCACATTTACAATTCTAACCGGTGTATACTGGATTCTGGCTCTGGAAACAAGCCAACATTACTTGACTGTAAACAAGCCAAAGAGGAAGGACTTCATATAGAGTGGAGCTTTTCCCAGGTACGGTGATTTTTTATATTTGTTTATTTATCAATCTTATCCCCAGTTTTACAGACAAGGCTTAAGGCTAGTCCAAGACTAAGACACATGTTCGAACTGTCAAAATAACTTGCATTGACGGATCTTAAAATATGTCAGTGCCATTGGGTTGTCTCAAAATGCACACCATGTTTTTTTTTTTTTTTTTTTTTTTTTTATTAATCACTTCACAGTAATAAAAATATTACATCAATGTATTCAAATATAAATTATATGAAAATGAACAAAAAAAAAAACATAAAATTAAATAATTTAAAATTAAAATAAAGACATTGTTGCTAGGGGGGGAAACAAAATATTATATAAAAATATGAAAATAATTACATGCCTTAAGAATCTGACAGGCTTTCTGTTTTTTTGAGGGTAATATTAGATCAACATAGTGCACAATTTCTTCTTTAAATACTTTAAAGCATGGTTTTCGCCCAGAAAATTTACATTTATGTATATGGAATTTTGCCATTAAGATGATAAAATTAATCATGTATGTGTGAATTTGTTTGTCCTTCTGATTTACAAATAGACCTAATAATACATTTTTCCAAAGTAAAGCAACATTTTTGTCAATATTTTTTAACAATGAAGTCAAGTATATGTTGCCAGAAAACTGCAACTACATTATAATACCAAAACAAATGAATGGCTGTCTCTTTAGAAGAATCTCAAAAGCTACAATTGACATCTATATTCCTCTTATATCTGACAAGAAAACATTTAACAGGGTATATTCTATGGATAAGTTTAAAGGTCACCTCTTTTAATCTTGTTTGTGACAAAAAACGATTAGGCAAAAGCCAAACTTTTTTCCAATTAACATCATTCACAAACCTCACACCATGTTTTTCCTACACTGTAAAAATGATTGTTGACATAACTAGACTAAGCCATGTCATATTATTGCTTTGACTCAGTAAAGTTGGGATGCATGAAGTGTAATGTTATCTCAACTTAAATTTAGCAGTAAATTATGTGAACTTTATACAGTAAATGTCTTTGGATGTCACCTTTAAAGAGAATATTTCAAACAGTACCTTCATTAAACAAAAACAACATAACATACAAGCCAAGGTCCTTCTTCACTAACACATTGCAGGTCCAACATTGACACTCAAAAATGTTCAACCTAAATGAACCACACTCTCAATTTAATGACTCATGCATTAACAAAACAGTAAGGCGGAAGCTTAACACAAAAACAAAACCATTTCTATAAATGAAGTCTATTAAAAAAACAACAACATTACATAGGCGGTGTCCCATCTTTCCAAACAGTCTTGTATGTTTTTAGACATTTGAAATTTCAAGGTGAGCACTAGCCAATCAGATTACCGCTTGCATGCTAGGTCCGCCCACTTCCACAGAAATCCGCTGGAGGGTATGTTTCCACATTGTCTTAAAAACCTCAGCAACAACAATATAAACAAACTGCTTTTGTGCGCCAAACTTCACTTCTGTTAGACTTTCAATAGAATCAATAACAACGTAGTAAACCTTTGTACTGTAGGTGTTCTGATGTAAAAACCTGATTAGGGTGTGATACAATGACGAAGAAATAAAGGCTTGAAATATTTCACTCTATGGGTATGGATAATGAATATAACATATGGGTTTCACTTTCTGAAATAAGTGACCAAAAATTTACCTTTTATATTTTTTTAGATGTACCTGTTTTTATTTTATTGTAGTGAGGTTATGAACTCTTACTTAAGTTATGTGTTGAAAGCCCGCCTCTCTTTCGCGAGAGTTTTTTGGCACACGTCAGTGTGACATCAGAGCAAGTCGGACGTAACTCGGAAACTTTTCTGACTGGCATGCATCTTGCAGCGATCACCGGTGATTGATTATGCGCAGAATTTTATAAGATAAACAAAGGTTTTAGCACCCTGAAACACTAAGTATTGAATATGTTGTGTGATGCTTTATTTTTCATAAAAACAAAATCATTTACAGATAAGCATATTAAATAGCAGCAAAAAACTTGCACATGCGCTTTACACAAAAAGTTGAGAAACATATTTTTTTGTGGTTATATGAACGTGTTATGGCAAGCCATTTTGACTTTAATTCGTTGAGTTCTTGATATCAACAATTAAATTTTCTCTAGTTAAATTTTTAATTCTTAATATCAGAAATTACATTTCCACTAGTAACAATTTAAATTCTTGATATCAACAATTGAATTCTTGATATCAACAATTAAGTTCTGGATATCAACAATTCAGTTCTTGATATCAAGAATTGAATTGTTGATATAATGATTTCATTTACACTAGTAACAATAATAATTCTTGATTAATGTAATTGTATTATTATGGCAAGCCGTTTTATTTTTTATTCATAGAGTTCTTGATATCATCAATATCAAGTTAACATTTTAATTCTTGATATCAGAAATTACATTTCTACTAATGGCTGTTGTTGATATCAATAATCACATTTCCACTAGTAACAATGATAATTCTTGATATCAACAATTCAATTTTTCATATCAAGAATTACATTTCCACTAATGTTAATCCTTTATATCAACAATAAATTCTTGATATCAACAATTCAGTTATTGATATCAAAAATTGAATTGTTGATATCAAGAATTACATTTCCACTAGTAACGATGATAATTCTTGATATCTGTAATTGTATTTTCACTAGTGAAATGTCACCATAGGCTGCCATTCAAATTCAATTGTTGATATCATTGTTGATTCACATTTTTACTAGTAACAATATAATTATTCAAAAATAAAGAGTTTTACTAGTAAGAGTTGTATTTCTGATATAAGAATTTTTAATGTCAGATATCAGAAATATAATATTTGATATCAAAAATGTAATTTGAATGGTGGGTTATGGTGACATTTAATAATAAAAAATTAATTGTTGATATCAACAATTTGAGTTTTTACTAGTGGAAATTTAATTATTGATATCATTATTGTTACTAGTAGAAATTGAATTCCTGATATTAAGAATTAAAATTTTAACTAGTGAAAATTTAATTGTTGATATCAAGAACTCAATGAATAAAAGTCAAAACGGCTTGCCATAAACGTGACATATAAAGTTGTCTATTCTGCTCAAGTTGAGGTTGTTGTAACCAGTGTTGGGGGTAACGCATTACAAGTAACTTGAGTTACGTAATAATATTACTTTCTGAAGTAACGAGTAAAGTAACGCATTACTTTTTAAATGTACACATTAATATTTAAGTTACTTTTTCAAAAAAGTAACTCAAGTTACTTTTTTAGTTTAATTAATTTGATTAAAAAATATGTACTGAAATAAACTAAACGTATGCACTCTCTGTGCCTGTGTGGAAACAGTTTGAGTCAGAAACTGAGATGGCATCCAGAGCTAAACATTCTTGTGATGAAATATGCAATTTCTGAATGCAGAACTTTTCAGTCATAAAAACACCTGCAAGGCCTGAAAGAGATCAAGCTTTAGCCAAGAAAAAGTAACGCAAAAGTAACTAAAAGTAACGTAAGCATTACTTTCCATGAAAAGTTACTAAGTAATGCAATTAGTTACTTTTTTTGGGAGTAACTTAATATTGTAATGCATTACTTTTAAAAGTAACTTTCCCCAACACTGGTTGTAACTCATCTCATTGACTGGTGAGGCTGCAGTTTTACTGAACATGACTTCACTCATCCATCTGACTAAAACACAGAGAGGCGGTTTCCCGGACAGGGATTAGACTAGTCCTAGACTAAAATAATTGTAAGAGCTGTCCAAACTGAAAACAACTTGCACTGACTTATCTTAAAATACATCAGTGCCCTTTGTTTTACCTCAAAATGCACACAAGTAATGTTTTTAGCCAGGTATGTTTGTTATATTTCCTAATTAAACTAAGGCTTAGTCCTGGTTTAAGCTAATCCCTAAAATCTATCTATCTTTTGTATTTTAGGGCCAAGAAATAAGGAATAAAAATACAAGCCGATGTCTTGAGGTTGCACAAGGAGAGGATTCACTCTACCATCTTGTTATCCAAAAATGCACAGGTCAAAATTGGAAAATACAAAATGTTGTCAAAGAATTTTAATGAACAGAATTTGAAACATACGGTATCAGAAGAAATGGCCAAACGTTCCCAGGCTTTATAAAGGTCCTAATATGAACAATTTAAATACATCTGGTACCAATATGCACCTTTGAGGTAATTTAAAAACTGTTAAGCGTCGCCGTCCCGAATACGGGACACCTAAGTTTGCATTAATATTGTTGATGTAAATTTTAATCTATCACTACAAACTATATATCGTTGGAAAGCTCCAAGAGTGTAGACTTAACTGAATAGGGTGGGGTGACGCTTAAAGGGTTAAGCTCCTTAGGTGTAAAGGTGCACTTTTTTAAAAAGGTACTGTCCCAGTGACAGCTATAGGGACCATTTTTAACCATTTTCTGTTACTGTGTAGGGGTCAAGTGAGAATTTTTTTACTCTTATTCATTTAACCTCTGTATATTTCTGTTCTGTTTTTGAACCATACATTGGTGGTTTGCAGAACCATTACATTATATTTGCTATAATTATGTATTCATATTTCAACTCTTGCTGTATAGATCTTAAAACTACAGAGTTTTTATAAATTATTATCCGATACATTTAATTGTGTCCATTTGTTTGTGCTTTAATACATTTGTTAATTCATAGTGGTTTATCACACTGTTACATATAACTTGACTTTATAAGCTGTTATTAATATCATACCATTTTTGTTTATGTCTCTTATAATAGATAACAGATACTTTCAATGAACTCAATGAATTTCTGTTGGTGGTGCCCTGTCAAGTCAAAACATTAATAAACACTTTTCTTTTGTACATTTACAGAGTTGTAAATGATCCAAAATCTAAAATAATTGTAATACCTTTCTTATTGCTGTTGTTGACTGTGTGTTTAAAGGGTTTTTTACGGTAACTGAGAAAACATTTTGTCATAAAACAAATTATCATATAACCTGGACTCCTTTATTAGAGGAATTTATAGCAAGCAAATGTTTGTGTACTTGCAGTATGATCTCTTTCAAAGCCTGTTGCATTTGATTTCACTGCCAAATATTTTTTTACAGCATAGACAAAATAATGATCAAGAAAATGTGACGCTGCCTGTGAAAACCCAGCTGAAGTCTTTCTTTTGTAAATTACTGTTTTCTACATTAAATCATCCAATACAATGTAAAGAACCTTCTGTGAAACATAATCTTGATATTTTTAATATTGATGAGTAAGGTCATTTAATCAATGTAAAATAAATTATTTAAATAATTTTTTGATGCTGTCAATCTCAATATTAGGTTATAAGACTGGATTTCACAGACATGTACACTCTCAGAAATAAAGGTACAAAAGTTGTCACTGGGACAGTACCCTTTCAAAAAGGTACACCTTTGTACCCAAAGAGTGCATATTAGAACTTTGAACTGCCAAAATGTACCTTTTAAAGGTACATATTTGTACCTAAATGGTACATATTAGGACCCTTTTTAAAAGGTACTGCCCCAGTGACAGCTTCGTACCTTTATTTTTGACAGTGTAACATATGAAAGTTTGTACACAGTTGTCTCCTCTTTCATCAGTATTTGTAATTTGAAATCTGTAAATAATATTATCTACACCATCTCTAGGTACACATATTTATATTCTCTAATATAACATGATGGGTCCTATTTTAACGATCTAAGCGCATTGTGTAAGGCGTACAGCGCAACGTCTAAATGGGCGTGTCCGAATCCACTTTTGCTAATTTAACAACGGGAAAAATGGTTTGTGCACCAAGCGCATGGTCGAAAAGGGTTGGTCCTATTGTTTTAATGAGTAATGGGAGTGTTTTGGGCGTAACGTGCAATAAACCAATGAGAGTCTTATCTCTCGTCCCTTTTAAAAGCCAGTTGCGCTGACGCTATGTCTAATCCCTATTTAAATGATGGACTTTGTAAACTGAAAAACTAAGCGGAGGAAGAAGACCACCAGTTTAAGATTAATGTTAAATAATTGTGTTGTTTTTCACTTGTATTGAAATGTTATTTTTTATCAAAATCTTTAAAACATGTTTTCTTTTAGTCATGGAAGTAAAAAAGCAGGCTTTTAATTGCTTTAAATGTATGGCTATCCAATATCATCAAAAAATAATTTACAAGTATGTAAGAAAAGGTTTGTACTGTAAAAATTCTTTATTTGTAACAAACAGGAGATAAAGAATTTACAAACGGCTCTCCGATTGTTTCAGCACTTGGACAGCGTTTTTTTAAGCAAAGAGTTTTTTTAAGCATTACTTTAAAATGTTTCTCATCTCACCATATCCACAGGTACAGAGGTATTATATACAATAAATCCGTGAGGTAGCATTTAAAAAAAAACATTTAAAAACAGATGCATTTGTTTAAAGCAAAGCATTTAATTACTACAGGTGAAGCAGCTTTTTTTGTGCCTTAACGTCTCATAATCGGTCCTCATTTGTGTCCAAGAGACTCAATAATAATCTTTTACATTTCAATCCTTTAATCTTTTTATATTTGAAAAGCGTTTTGGGGCTGCTGAGCATTCATATGTGATAAGCAAACCTGCGTTTTCGTCCCGTTTATATAGCGCATATTTCTAACGCTCTTTTAAGAACAAAAAAACACTATTGCGCCATTGACTTTAGACTTTAGACCAGGTTTTTGTTGGTCAATGGCGTAGTCTATTTTAGTTGCCTCAAAATAGCAACCCACCAACAATGCGCCTGAACACACCTCGTTTTTAGATCAGAACACCCATGGGCGCAAACATGGGCGCAAATGCATTTGCTATTTAAACAACGTGGTGCTAAACGTGAAAATTATAATTGCGCCGGGTCGAAACTAGCAAAATACATTTGCGTTGCGCTTTGCGCTGCATTGCGCCGGGTGTAAGATAGAGCCCGATATCTCTTATGTGAATAAACGTCTCGGTTACGTATGTAACCCTTGTTCCCTGAAGGAAGGGAACGGAGACGTCACGTCGTGACCGACGAATTGGGAACCGCTTCGCGGGTGACCTATCTACTTCGAGAACTATCAAAAACGCCAATGAACTTGGCATGCAGGTATTTGCATAATGCCGGCGCCGCCCCGCCAGGTGCGTATATAAGGCGCAGGTGCATAATACCAAATCAGCTATATTATTGCTGAGAAGCCGAGCAACAGTGCCCGGCCTGAAAACAGCAATGGAACAGCAAACTGTGGCGACGGGACGTGACGTCTCCGTTACCTTCCTTCAGGGAACGAGGGTTACATACGTAACCGAGACGTTCCCTTTCAGTCGGTCACTACGACGTCACGTCGTGACCGACGAATTGGGAATCCCTACCAAAACGCCACTGCAGCTGAACCCTTCCAGTGCCTGCAAAAGCCCTCCGCCCTCCACATAAAGGGGCGGAACCTAAGGCAAAATGCAGAAGGCCGGTCACTACCTGTTCCTTAACCCACGATAGTGAAGCAGCGAACTGGGGGAAGCGTCTAAACTGAGCGGAGCTAGAACACTGCGGAAGCCATCCCCTAAGGAGGTTAAATGGATGACATAAAAATATATGAAACAACCGACAGGTTGCTCAAAATAAAGTCTCTGAACAATACATGGTATGTTGAGAGGTGCAGAGCAGGCTCTGCTAAGGAAAAACGTGGAGGATTAGAACCCCACGGACTTTACACACAAATGAACCCCACGTAGGGGACAAATGTGGACGCCTAGCCTACACAGGTTTACAGAGAATACATCAGTGATAGGTTGACAGCGGATGCTCCGCAACACCAGCTATCAGGGCGGTGGAGGAGAGGCAAAAACAGTTTTTGTGACGTTTTTGCCCCGATTGCCTTCCATATTGGTGCAACTGTACAGCACCAAAATAGAGGCTCCAAGCCGACACACGAGCCGACCCTCGGCATTCTTAACTAGTTAGTAGAAAGAACCCGAGTGGAAACCAGTTCGACACGAACACTATAGAATCTTGTGAACGTATTAGGTGTCGCCCAGCCTGCAGCTCTACAAATATCTGTTAGCGAGGAACCGCGAGCCAGTGCCCAAGATGATGCCACACTGCGTGTAGAGTGGGCACGTAAATTAAATGGACAAGGCACATTCTGCTTTTGATATGCAAGGGCTATAGTATCCACAATCCAATGGGACATCCTCTGCTTGGTGACAGCTTTTCCTTTCTGCTGACCACCGTAACAAACAAAGAGCTGATCTGAGGTCCTAAAACTTTGCGTCCTGTCTATATACACACGTAGTGCACGAACAGGGCATAACAAAGCCATGGCTGGGTCTGCCTCCTCCAAAGGCAGTGCTTGGAGATTCACCACTTGATCTCTAAAAGGAGTGGTGGGAACTTTGGGCACAAAGCCGGGCCGGGGTCTCAGAGTTACGCTGGATGCAGCCGGCCCGAACTGAAGGCACGATTCATCGACCGAAAATGCATGAATATCCCCTATCCTCTTAACAGAAGCCAAAGCAAGGAGAGTTAATGTTTTCATTGTAAGAAATTTAACACTCACACTATGCAGAGGCTCAAATGGGGCTTCCTGGAGTGATTTCAGCACCAAGGACAGGTCCCAAGGAGGAATAGAGGGAGGACGCGAAGGATTCAGTCTTCGAGCGCCTCTGAGAAATCTAATGACTAGGTCGTGCTGACCCACTGTTCTACCGTTTACGGGTGAATGGTGAGCTGATATCGCAGCGATATTGACCTTAATAGTGGGTGGTGACAGCCTATTCTCCAAACGACGCTGGAGATATAAAAGCACAACACTAATCGGGCATTCTCGGGGGTTTTCACTTCGGGAAGAACACCAGTCGACAAACAGGTTCCATTTAAGCGCGTAAGCCTGTCTCGTAGACGGCGCTCGCGCAGCAGCAATAGTGTTAGATACCTCTTGCGGTAAATCACTCATATCCTCCGTGCCCCGTCCAGAGACCACACATGGAGGTTCTACAGGTCGGGGCCATAATGTGCCCTCTTGTTGAGAAAGAAGGTCCTTCCTCAGGGGAATCTTCCACGGAGGGGCTGTCGCGAGGAGAGAGAGTTCTGGAAACCAACTCCTGGTTGTCCAATACGGTGCCACCAACAGCACGCTCTCCTCGTCCTCCCGGATTTTGCATAAGGTTTGCGCAATGAGGCTCACCGAAGGGAACGCGTATTTGCGCATGTTTCGCGGCCAGCTGTGTGCCAATGCATCCACGCCGAGCGAGTCGTCGGCTAGTGAATAGAACAGGCGACAATGGGTCGTCTCTGGGGAAGCAAACAGATCTATCTGCGCTTTGCCGAAACGTCTCCAAATTTGCTGAACCGCAATGGGGTGGAGCCGCCATTCGCCGGGACGCGCGCAGCCCGAGAGAGCGCATCCGCCTCTACATTGAGCGTGCCCGGGATGTAAATGGCACGAAGAGACCTCAAATTCTTCTGACTCCAAGTGAGGAGGTGACGGGCGAGATGCGACAGGTGACGCGAGCGTAAACCGCCTTGACGATTGATGTACGCCACGGTCGCAGTGTTGTCTGTTCGAACTAATACATCTTTGCCTCGTAACTCGTTGCTGAAACGGACGAGCGCAAGATATACAGCCCACATTTCCCGGCAGTTTATGTGCCAATGCAGCTGGGGTGTCGTCCAGACCCCCGAAGCCGCAAGCCCATCGTACGTGGCCCCCCACCCCGTGTCTGACGCATCTGTGCATACTATCGCATGCCTGGAGACCTGTCTCAGAGGCACATCGGCTCGGAGAAACGCACGGTCTAACCACGGAGTGAAAGTGCGACGACACGGTGAATGCCGCGCAGCCACGCTCTCCTCGGGACTCGATCGTGAAGCCAATGCTGAAGCGGCCGCATATGAAGCAGTCCGAGCGGAGTTACAGCTGCGGCTGCTGCCATATGCCCCAAAAGCTTCTGAAATTGTTTCAGCGGGACCGCGCTCTTGCTCTTGAATGTATTCAGGCAAGTCAGAATCGACTGTACACGCGCTTCTGTTAGACGAGCTGTCAAATCGATCGAGTCCAGTTCCATACCGAGAAAAGAGATTCTCTGCACGGGGCAAAGCTTGCTCTTTTCCCAGTTGACCCGAAGACCCAAACGAGCGAGGTGTTTTAAAGTTAAATCTCTGTGATCGCACAGCGTCTGACGTGTTTGAGCTATTATTAGCCAATCGTCCAGATACGCGAGAATGCGCACACCTCTCTCTCTCAGGGGTTTTAAAGCCCCCTCCACTACTTTGGTGAATACACGGGGCGACAGAGAGAGCCCGAATGGGAGGACTTTGTACTGGTATGCTCGCCCCTCGAACGCAAAGCGGAGAAACGGCCTGTGCCGGGGGAGAATCGATACATGAAAGTACGTGTCCTTCAGGTCGATAGATGCAAACCAATCGTTTGGACAAATGCATGGAAATATGCGTTTGGGGGTCAGCATTTTGAACGGCATTCTGTGAAGTGCACGGTTCAGCAAACGCAGGTCCAGGATCGGTCGCAAGCCGCCGCTTTTCTTGGGTACAATAAAGTAAGGGCTGTAAAACCCCGACCTCATCTTGGCTGGAGGGACCGGCTGGATTGCGTCTTTCGCCAATAAGACAGCGATCTCCGCACGGAGGACGTGCGCATCGGCAGCTCTCACCGAAGTGAAACGAACGCCGGAGAATTTGGGGGGACGCCGGGCAAATTGGATCGCATAGCCGAGACGAATCGTGCGTAAAAGCCAACGCGACGGGCTGGGAAGCTGTTCCCACGCCCCCAGATACCGTGCGAGGGGGACTAAAGGCACGATCTGTGTACCCGCGGCGGGCGCAACGGAGGTGATCGCCGGTGTGTGCGTAACGGCCGCACCGACAGCAGTGTTGTGTGTGATAACACTCACCTGAGTCCGTTGCTGGGTGGTTGAGTAAGGGAGGCTCTGCTGAAGACACCTCACACCACTCGATGCACCCTCTGGCGAAGGAGGAGGGAGACGATGGGTTATGAGCCCGTAGCTGTCTCCTACCGCCTGAGAAGTTGGAGAGCGCGGTGGGGTTATGAGCCCGTGCGTCGCTCTCGTACTCCTCTGATGAGTCGGAGAACGAAGGGGGGGTTATGAGCCCGCTCGTGTCTCCAGCGCTCATCTGAAGACCTAGAGATGAAAGTGGAATTCGCTCTTTCTGTGTCTGTGTGGGTGCCGACTGAAAAATCGGCGGAACAGAAAAAATGAAACAAAGGATTCCCCAACCGGCCCTCCTCCGGTGGGGGGAGTGGTGCCTTCACCATCTCCCGAAGAGCGATCCTCTCCATCTCTAAGTCGCCCCTCTCAGGGCCGCTTCGACTTCCTTTTCCACCCTTTGAAGCGGGCTGAGCGGGCGGAGCGGACTGCTGACGACCGGTTCCTCGCTTCTTAGAAGAGCCCCGGGGAGGAACGGAGGCGGCCGCCACAGGACGCCCTCGGCGAGGAGCAGGCTGAGACGCCGACGTGGATGGGGCAGGCGCAGGACGCTTCCGACGTGGCATGATCTGCTTCTTGGCCGCGGAGAATTGCTGGGCAAACTCATCGACCGTCTCGCCAAAGAGGCCGGCCTGGGAAACCGGAGCATTCAAGAGCCGGTTTTTATCAGCGTCCTTCATGTCCGTCAGGCACAGCCAGAGATGTCGTTCCTGAACTACCAGGGTAGACATCGCACGACCAACGGCACGTGCGGTGACCTTGGTCGGACGAAGCGCCAGATCAGTAACCGCACGGAGCTCGGAAAACTCCGCCGAATCGTGACCTCCCTCGTGCAGATCCCTCAGAGCCTTAGCCTGGTGAACCTGCAGCAATGCCATGGCATGCAGGGCAGAGGCTGCCTCCCCACAAGCCTTGTAAGCAGCACCGGACAGCGCCGAAGACTGCCTACAGGCCCGTGAGGGGAGAATAGGCTGGTCCCGCCAGGAGGAAGCGACACCGGCCGGACACAACTGCATCGCGACCGGGCGCTCCACTGACGGGATACCAGTATACCCCCTGGCATCTCCACCCTCGAGAGAAGTGAGAGGAGAAGGCTGAAACGGCCGGTTCCGGGCGGAAAACGGGGTTTTCCATGACCGCGTCAGCTCTTCATGCACCTCGGGGAAGAAGGGCACCGGGGGCGTGGACTGAGAAGCCCTGGCACCCCCGAAGTGCCAATCTTCGAGGCGGGACGGTTCAGGTGGGGGAGGTTCAGTCCACTCCAAGCCGACCGCCGCCGCCGCCCGAGCGAGCATGGCTGCCATCTCGGGGTCGAACGCAGAACCCGTAACCTGGCCCGAAGGCGGGAGCGGAACCGGATCGACGTCCGAGGGTGACAACCCCCCCTCCGACGTTACGGTGGACATCGCGTCAGGTGGAGGCTCGACAGAGCGCGAGGACACCGTAGAACACGGGCCGCTCGTCTCCGTCGGCACCTCCGCTGGCAACGGATCAGGGCGCTGGGAGCTACTGGACGAACCAGCAGACCGACCCAGCACCGTTATACGGAGATCATCCTTCGCAAGTCTGGTAACTGCACCCCTAGCAGCACCAGACTTGGAAGGCGGGGGGGGGAGCCCCAGACACGAAAGACAACGCTCATGGCCATCCCGGGGAGCGATGAACACACCGCATCCAGCAACGGAGCACGGACGGAATTCCATCTTTAAAAAGACGAACCCGACCGTGACACGAATGAGTGGCTGTCTTTAAAAAGACACAAAGCTCAAACGTGCTGCTCTTTTAGGGAAATCACTCTTTTGTGCGAGCTGGTGAAACACACAGGGAGAGGCAACGCACTCACTCGAACTCAAGTCCTAAATTAAAGAGACAGAGAGAGAGAGAGAAAGGGTGGAGAAAACACTGCGAGCCTTCGCTGAGGTGTCTTTGCCCAACCAACTTCAGCAATCTGAGATTTTTTCCTTTTCCTCCAAAAGAACAGGGATCTACAAAGATCAGTTTAAACAGCTTCTCGAGAGCAGATGTCTGCCGGCTTCGAAGCAATAAAGCTGATTTGGTATTATGCACCTGCGCCTTATATACGCACCTGGCGGGGCGGCGCCGGCATTATGCAAATACCTGCATGCCAAGTTCATTGGCGTTTTTGATAGTTCTCGAAGTAGATAGGTCACCCGCGAGGCGGTTCCCAATTCGTCGGTCACGACGTGACGTCGTAGTGACCGACTGAAAGGGAACAAATGTTAGCATTTAGCTGTTTTCTCTAAATAAATTTTTTAAAAAACATTTAATAAAATTCAAAGTTTTACAGTTATTATCTTCAGATTTTATTCGAAACATGTTCAGACCTGTGGCTTTATAGCTGCAGTGCATTTCTAGATTAATTTAAGGCCAATTTCACTTATATTATCATAAATATAATGGATTTTGTAAAGTTAATAGAAATGTACTTTTAATCCCTTCATAACTACTTATTTTAGTATCACAAAACAATTCTGTCTTTACAATAAACTTCCAAGTGTCTGCTTTAAATAAGACCAAACTTATGTTTTTAGAGCAAAGGTGTCATGAACTGTATCTATTTTAGTTTGGGTGAATATTCAAAAGGAGTGTGAATGCAGAAGAGGTTAATATTTTCTTCAAAATGTTTAACACTAAACTATACTTTTGTTGGAAAATGGGTTTTACTGTGATTAAAATTGTATTTTATAGAAGGCAGAGTATAGGAAATGTCGTGTCAGGACCCCTTTATGCACAAATTTTACTATTTAGATATTGCTAATGTTTAAAATTAATATGTCTTTCAGTGTCTTTTAGGTTTCTCCAGTTTGTTTTGTAAACTGTCATATTGCAACAATAAATGTTACAATTATAAAAGCAATTACTCCTACAAGCATAATAAGTTAAGGCAGTACAACCGCATATGCGCTATCCCTGCAAGGTAAATTCCTTCACCGCCCTAGACCTATTGTAATTTCGGAATGCATAAACAGAAATACAAAAGAACAGAAATTCTACACTGTTCTCTGCACGTAAGTCAATATATTTGCCATCTCCTTATTTTGTTTTTTGTACATTCTGCCACAACAAAAGTAGCATCCTCAATGGTGCAAAGATGCGTCATGTGTGACTGCCTCTGAATAATTTTCACATAAACTCACTTGCGATGTGCACTGAAAAAATGTTTGCCCTCAAATTTACTTAGAAAAACTAATTTAAATAAAAAAACAATAATTACAATTTACATAAGTTTACTAAGTAAAGTTAAATTACACTGTAAAAATATGTGATTTTACTTAAAAATATGTATAATATTGTTATCAAAACATTTTAAGTATTTTTAAAGTTACTTCTTTAATCTTCCTGATTTAATCACGTAAAATTTCTTCTTTCCTTTACATTTATTATTACATATAACACATTGGGCTCTATCTTACACCCGGCACAATGCAGCACAATGCGTGACGCAAGTGTCATTTGCTAGTTCCACCCTGCGCAATTATAATTTTCATGTTTAGCGCCGCGTTGTTTAAATAGCAAATGCTTTTGCGCCCCCTTTTGTGCCCATGGGCGTTCTGGTCTGAAAACGAGGTGTGTTCAGGCGCATTGTTGGCGCGTTGCTATTTAGAGGCAACTAAAATAGATTCACCATTGACCAACAAAAACCTGGTCTAAAGTCTAAAGTCAATGGCGCAATATGTTTTTTTGTTATATAAAGAGCGCATTAGTAATATGCGCCTAAACGTGACGACAATGCAGGTTTGCTTATCACATACATAAAAACGCTTTTAAATATGAAAAATTTAAGGATTGACTGTAAAAGATTATTATTGAGTCTCTTGGACATATATGAGGACTAATTATGAGACGTAAGAAGGCGCAAAGAGCTGCTTCACCTGTAGCCTGGTAAGTAAATAAATGCTTTGCTTTAAACAAATGCGCTTTAGACAATGCGCTTAGATCGTTAAAATAGGGCCCTTTATGTTGAGGAGCAGTTATGATAATGACTGTTGCTGGCAGATGGAGGAGCGGTGATGATGATGACTGTTGCTGGTAGATGGAGGAGCAGGGATGATTGCAGACTGTTGTGGATAGATGGAGGAGCAGGGATGATAGCGACTGTTGCTAGATGGAGGAGTAGGGATGATGGTGGACTGTTGCTGGTAGATGGAGGAGCAGGGATGATGGTGACTGTTGCTAGATGGAGGTGCGGTTATGATGATGATGACTGTTGCTGGTAGATGGAGGAGCGGTGATGATGGTGACTATTGCTGTTAGATGGAGGAGCTGTGATGATGATGACTGTTGCTGGTAGATGGAGGAGCGGTGATGATGATGACTGTTGTTGGTAGATGGAGGAGCGGTGATGATGATGATGACTGTTGCTGGCAGATAAAGGAGTAGGGATGATGATGACTGTTGCTGGTAGATGGAGGAGCGGTGATGATGGTGACTGTTGTTGGTAGATGGAGGAGCAGGGATCATGGTGACTGTTGCTAGATGGAGGAGCGGTGATGATGATGATGACTGTTGCTGGTAGATGGAGGATCGGTGATGATGGTGACTGTTGCTGTTAGATGGAGGAGCTGTGATGATAATGACTGTTGCTGGTAGATGGAGGAGCGGTGATGATGATGACTGTTGCTGGTAGATGGAGGAGCAGTGATGAGGATGACTGTTGCTGGTAGATGGAGCGGTGATGATGGTTACTGTTGCTGATAGATGGAGGAGCAGTGATGATGGTGACTGTTGCTAGAAGATGGAGGAGCAGTGATGATGGTGACTGTTGCTAGAAGATGGAGGAGCAGTGATGATGGTGACTGTTGCTAGAAGATGGAGGAGCAGTGATGATGGTGACTGTTGCTGGTAGAGCAGTGATGATGGTGACTTTTACTGGTAGATGGAGGAGCGGTGATGATGGTGACCTTTGCTAGATTGAGGAGCGGTGATGATGTTGACTGTTGCTGGTAGATGAAGGAGCGGTGATGATGATGACTATTGCTGGAAGATGGAGGAGCGGTGATGATGTTGACTGTTGCTGTTAGATGAAGGAGCGGTGATGATGGTGACTGTTGCTGGTAGATGGAGGAGCAGTGATGATGATGACTATTGCTGGAAGATGGAGGAGCGGTGATGTTGACTGTTGCTGTTAGATGAAGGAGCGGTGATGATGGTGACTGTTGCTGGTAGATGGAGGAGCGGTGATGATGATGACTGTTGCTGGTAGATGGAGGAGCGGTGATAATGATGATGATGACCGTTGCTTGCAGATGAAGGAGTAGGCATGATGGTGACTGTTGCTGGTAGATGGAGGAGCGTTGATGATGATGACTGTTGCTGGTAGATGGAGGAGCGGTGATGATGATGACTTTTGCTGGTAGATGGAGGAGCAGGGATGATGGTGGACTGTGCTGGTAGGTGTAGGAGCAATGAGGTTGGCTGGCTGTTGGCAGTGAGGTTGGCTGGTGTAGGAGCAATAATGTTGGCAGGCTGCTGGTAGGTGCAGGATTAGTGAAGATGGGTGGCTACTGGTAGATGTAGGTAACAGTGAGTTTGGCTGGCTTAGTCCAAGTGTTTCCATTGCAAGAATGAATGGGCTTGATAGCACCTTCGGAGCTGTTAGCCGGCTGCTGGCTGTTGAGGTTTGGCTACTGGTCCTTTTAATCTTTTTGTTTTGGCTCTTGCTTCCAAGATGACAATCTTTTAGATGTAGTTTTTTCTGTCATTTTTTTGCCTCAATTCTTAATCTCCGTCTCATGAATCTTTTCATCATTTTTTCTTGTACTCCAAGGAAGCCTGCTGGAAAGTGACTGAGCTTCTTTCTCCAAGACATCCACTGCGTTGGGGAGCTCCATGAGGGAGGAACCAGTCTTGGTCCTAAATAGTTGTTCAGTTTGTTGTATGAAGTCATAGGCTTCCTGGGACGGACGACAAAGAGCACCTGCCTTAAACTCTTTTAAGTTTAATAAAATGCTGTTTTCTCCAGCAGGAATGTAATTGTGTTGTGTTGCAGTTTTGCATTGTTCACAGATGCTTGCACACTTGATGATTCTGTTGACAATGTATCCTGCAAGATGGAAGAGAATACACTTACGATTTTTCTTGCTGCACCATGTACTTCATCCTAGCACTTGTTGCCTTACAGAATACATTAAGAGTACCAACCTTAATTTTTTCGAAGTGACTTGGTTTAATAGCTGCAGCTGATAGATGGGGAGCAGTTTTTAATGCCATCCCCTCTTGAAAAGCAAACAAGTTTTTAACTGGGACGAACGAAACCTTGCTGGAATTTGAACAAATGCACTTTTAAGATTTTTCACCAAATGTGGGACATCAGGCATAAAATAGAGATGCCTGTCTTGTGTTGCTGGATGTGGCACTGATGTTTTGGTGTGGTCGACCCCAAAGGATTTCCACATGGCCTGGTTAGGGCTACCCATGTCAGTGGTAATATTAAGCACATGTAGGCCTATGGATGCTGCCCTCTGTATTATTTCAATAATAATTGGTTTGTAGTGTGCTCCATTAGATGAATTACCACTATAATGATATGCCACTACTTGCTTCCACCGTGTTGTGTTTCCAGCCAACATAAACACACAAACATGTGTTGCTGCTCCTGTATGACCTGGTAAAGTGACATCACCATACAGTTTGCCTGTGAGCATGTTCAACTCCACACTTGGAGTAATTGCCATTTCATCCAGGGTCAACACGCACTCCCTTCTTGAAACATTTGTCCTTAATTTTCATTGTCTTCTTTTAAATTTTTTCTTGTTTCCAAGTCCCAAACTTAAATGCATGTTTGAGCTGGCTCAGTAAAAACATCTTGCATCTTAACATACATTAGTGCCATTGTTTTGTCTCCAAATGCACACGAGTAATGTTTGTTAAAACTACTTAAATGTCATAAAATAACTAACACCTAGTCCTGGATTAATCTTAATCCTGTCTGGGAAACTGTCCCTAAGAGTTCATACTTCTGTGTCACCTGTAGCACTAACCGGGATGCATCGTGGTGTAGGGGTCCTCCTCTTTTTGACCACAGGACGATGCAGAAAGATTGTGGGTATAGCATCTGGTTTCAGCCTAGTCTTGCCCTTTTTTTGTCCTGACAAACTGATCTGCCTCAAAATGTGCCTGCAGAGTGAACCAAGTTTATTTCCTACTCACAACCCCTTTTTGTCAACCCACATAATGTGCATATCCCTCCCTATATATTGGAAATACATGGAATAATATATTGATGGTACATATGTTATATATTCATGTAATATGCTACAGTATATTGCAAAATATACAAATGATTGCCGCTTTTCATATTTTACACATCAATATATATGTGTTTATATGTCTCAAAATATATGCAATATTATATTTATAAATATCCCCCATATTGTATTCTGATTTATATGGGAAAATGTATTAACAATATATGCACATATGTGTCACATGTATGTTTACCATATATTCAATTTATTGTGGAATACATTTTAAATAATATATGTAAAATTAGACGGAAATATATGTACATATATATTGTAAATGTATGCACAATATGTGTACATATATGGGAACATGCACATACAATGTACATGTAACATCTAAAATATATGAAAACTTGCAATATATGCGAAAACCTTTATACTACATATTTACACAGACTAATAGGTAATCTATCAAAAACCACCTTTATTTTCTTTTAATCAAGTACAACTACTAAACACAATTTGAGGTAGAGAGCTGCACACGCCTATTAAAACAATTTTTTTTTGCATATGATATGGTCAAACAAAGGAAATGTGATTGATTTTACATTACATTTACATAATTACATTTTTAAAGAGTGCCATTAAACAGAAAATATACAAAATATGAATTCAAGCAATTTAAATGACCAATGTCTATTTCAAACTTTTAGCAGTGCTGTTATACAATATAAATAAAATGTCTATAAACAAAATGCACAGACAATAGTGAATACATAAATAATAAACAAACTTTCAAGGAACTTTGGGAACCGTGCAAAAGCAAATAAATAAATTGCCAAAAGACCAGTCTGTTATCCTGGTTAGGATTCCATCTTGGTTCTACATTGATTTAAACGACTTATATAACACCACGCTTTTGAGCTTCACCTGGTGTCTCAAAGCTCACAGATTCTACTATTGATGGATTTTCTGATATCAGCTTCCTTGGCTGTCGGAAACTGGTTTACAACAGCATCTGTGGAACAAGAAGAATTTTGGCTTACAGAGGAATGTCAACATTGTTTTTGTTTTTTAAACATTTATGTTGTTGACATACAAAACACATCATTCAATTCCACCTGTCAAGTTCAATAAAATACAAGAGTGTTTTAAAAACAAGAAGTTATTGTGCATTGTGAATGTCTACATATTGTTTTAAAATTATTCTGTCCTTAAACCTCATCACAATTAGTACTGAGCTTCAAATCCTCAATGTTATTGCGAACAGCCTTTGAATAAAGTATAAAGGTTCTGCACGCAGTACAAGCCAATTTAAGGAATTACAATTCATTTCCTCATATCAAACACACATATAATAGTCTTTACAATCCTGTATGTGCATATATTTGATTTAAAACAACAGAGTAAACAACACTCTTAGTTCAGTGTTAAAATTGTGTAAAAAAGACCTCTAATCCACAGTCTGTGGATTCTGCTAACAAACCACTATTTCTTATTGGCCTGAGGTGGGGAAGTGGATTTGAAGTGAAGGTATTTAATAAACATAATATATGTAGAGAGCATTCTGCCAATATTATTATCTCATTTTTGACAGAGGTGGCGTTTAGCGGCTCTTGCATCTGAGCTCCTCATACGTTTATCAGATTCTTCTTTCTTCAGAATGTCAAGAAGAAAATAAAGAATTAGTTAGGGGACGTGTCCTACCCCCAGCAAATTCCCGTGTTGACACTGGATATTTGGCCACTCGGTTTTTGAAGGCAGACACCCCGCTTTCAAATAATGCTGTCCGAAGTCGCTTATCTATCGTGCCCCACAAAGACAGGTTATTCATATTTCCATGGGTTGTGCTTGGGCTGGTGGCACTAACATCTAGGACCGTGTCACATACATGTAGCACTGCTTGCTCCAGGTGGTGGCGAGAGACTCTCCGGCAGCACACGCTCGGAAGCGGGATTAACATTAACAGATGAACTTGCACTAGCAACAGGTGCCTCCTCTGACGAGCAACTAGCAACTTACTTTTGAAAAAGCTGTCAAAAGAAGGCACACTTGAAAAAGAGCTGCTCCTCTCGCTTTTTTCCTCCTTTTTTGCTTTCGCTTAATGTACCCGCTAGGAGTGCGTCAATCCATTGTTTTTCTGGTTTTGCATATTATCACGAATTTCTGTGTTTTTTCGTGATCATATAATGAATTCCTGTTTTCGTATTGGTTACTCAACTGCTTTTCCTATTTCCAAACCATTGTCGCTTTGGTTTAGGGTTAGATTTGGTGCTTGAATTAGAATGTCACTTTATGTATTGGTTTATACTATTTTTTAAGTCTTTATCTTTACAGAATAAAGCTATACAATAACAGCCTCATGAAAAGCATTCTGGGAACCAGAAATCATCATCAACCTTTTTCTGTTTTTTTTTTTTTTTGCTTCAGATTTTGTTTCCCAGAATGTTTTGCTTGATGCTGTTTTTTTAGTTTTACTCTGTAAAGACAAAGACTTGTAAATGTTTAATGTTCATTTAACTTTGAACAAAATTTTGCCAGTAAAAAACATACATTTAAATCTACAGTAAGTTACCGGCAACCCAGCTGCAATTTCTACTGATTTTTTTACAGTGTAGGACAAGCCCTGTCTTTTTGAACTGAGCTTTAAAAGTGAGTTTTGAGTCAATTAGAAATGCAAGGTATTTAAATTGAAAGATTACCTGTAACATAAAAAGATCCGGCTCTTTACCAATACTATTTGACTTGGAACAACATGCATACTGTTTTGGACACATTAAGTTGCAAACAATTGTCTTTTAGCCATTCGGATACATTGACCATAGAAGATGTGAGATCTTTAGCAAATTGTGTAGCACTATTACCACATAAATAAATGACAGTGTCATCCGCATACATTTGTATATTAGCGCTAGAACATACAGAGTGAAGATCATTTATATATAAATCAAAAAATAAAAGACCTAAAAGTGTAACCCACTTCCAAACACTTGGAAATTTGTCATGAGAAAGCAACAGATTAATAATTTTAGTAACAGGTTTAGTTATTATCGAACTTAAAGGGGCCATGGCACAAGACTTTTTTAAGAAGTCAAATACATCTTTGGTGTCCCCAGAGCACATATGTGAAGTTTTAGCTCAAAACACCATATAAATAATTTATTATAGCATGTTTAACTTGCCACTTTGTAGGTGTGTGCAAAAATTTTTTTTTGGATGTGTCCTTTAAAAAGAAAATGAGCTGATGAAATTCTCTGATCATTCTCATAATATCAGTCTGTGACTGACTGTATACTAAAAACAGGCTCCTTTGCAGTAATTGGACAAACAGTTATAATCAGGTGAGAGTCAATAAAGTGATCATTAAAAATGTCATGTAAAAATTATTATTCACCAACCTTCCCTCAACATTCCCAATTATATTGGCCTGTTTTGAGCTGGTTCCAAATAATTCCTGGATTACCTCTTGCCCTTTCAACTATGGTCAGGAAAAAGTCTGCCCTAGCTTTCCTCAATTTCCTAACCACACGATTCCTCAACATAGTAAATCTATATCTAAAGTGCCTCAATTTGCTTCTAAGTGAAATTTTAAGGGCAATTTTATATCCATGGGATCATATTCTTCTTTCTATTGTTTACAAGTGTGCGTGTGCAAAGATTTATAAGTCTGGTTATTTGTTCAAATGTGTCAACTTTGACTTCTAGTCCTCCTGACAATATCATTGATTGTGTAAACCACTCCCAGGTCTCATATCAGATATTCATATTAACAGACATCTGCACCTGTGGATAGACACCTAACAGGTGCTCTTACATTAAGAGTGAATAACAAACATCAGGACAAATTTAAAATGCGGATTGTTGCAAGGGTCAGTGTTTTAGTTTTCTGTCTCACAGTCTACTCTCTAATGTACTTATCATTTTTTAGACATCAGGAGGGGTCTAATGATAAGATACAAAGACCAGAAGATCTCGAATTCCTTACGAGACTGAAGAGAATAGAAGATCAAGTTTATAAAATAGGTGAGTTTGTGACACTTTACTGACTGTATACTACTATGCTGTACATAGTCTAACATTTATTAAAATGGTTTCTAAATTGGTTTTTATAGTAACCAAACATGCTTAATATTTGTTGTATTTGTGACCTTAAAGTTTTTTTCTTGTGCATGTTATTTAATGAATGACTTTACTATTTAATATTGTGTTATGATACTAAATTCTTGACAGAAATTTGTTTTAGAAATTAGGCTTTGAGAAATATTATTCCTGTTAAAATTACTTTTTATCTGGAAACTTTATTTGATCTTTTCTTTTTAGCCAAATCCATAGAGGGTAAAAATGATCAAGTGAAAGAATCTCATGAGGAGCAGGAAAAAATAATGAAAGTTAAGAAGTTGTATCCACAATCGTTTCTCTTCAGTTCGTGGGGAAATGAACTTTCAGAGGAAGAACAGACACAAGCAGAAAAGCTCTATCAGGAATATGGATACAATGTGTTCTTGAGTAACAGATTACCATTAAACCGAACAATCCCTGACACTCGAGACCACAGGTTATTTTAATTTCTATTTATTTATGCCCAGATTTGTGTAACACTGCCTGTCATGCACCTGGATTACAAGCATTGAAATATAAATAAGGGCAGATGACTAATGCAGTGGAAAACTGTGAGCAGTGATGTAGTAGAGCGAATAAACATTTGTCATCAAAATAATGAAAAAGTTACATGAGATCTGGCCCTTAAATCAGTCTGAAGATACATCTGAAGAGACAAATAAGTAGGCTGACCATTAGGACATTAAACTTAAATTATTACTCTACATAATTTTCCTTAAGTCTCTATCTTGAGAAAAAGGCTACATTATGTAAGCGGCATAACCGTAATTCATCCCTACATTTGTTGAGTGCACTTAAACGCGCACACACTTAGATGGAGGATGAATTCCAAACTGTGTTTGGGGAATAAGCTGCACAAAAAGTGACGTTGTTTTTCAGTGCTTTATTCGCCAATAATGGACTACAGTATGAGTCACAGTAGTAGCACAACTCTCTCTAGAGTTTAATTGGAGTTGGACCGGACACATTCAACCGCATGTGCGGCTCTGCGTACAGAAAATTGCTCACTTTAGCGCCTCTTGCAGTTAAATTGTTTAAAATCACTTAAGCAGAGGTGTAAAGTACTTGAGTAATTTTACTTGATTAGTGTACTTAATTATTTTTCTTGGAGATTTTAACTTTACTTGAGCACAATTTAACTTTTACTTTTACTTAATAAAATTTTTTAAGTAAAAGACACACTATGTCTTAAGTTCTAAACTTTGGTACACTTATAGAAATTAGACCTTTTTAACCATCGCACCATGACCTTTAAAATGATACTACACATGAATATAAAATTGCAATCTCAGAACAACATAACATAATATATATATATTATATATATTCAGCAGATACCCAATGATGTGAGCCTGAAGGTTAAGAAGACCGTTCAGGGTAAAAACCTTTGTGATGAAGAGATTAGGAGAACAAAAGAGTTGTAGGTCTGTAACAGCTCCACCTGGGGGTCAAATTTAGGTTAACAGCATCACCTGAGGTTTTATTGTTTTACAGTGTCTCTTCATAGATAAACTTAAAGTTGATTGTATACCAGCTGTCCTACACAACTGTTCAGATCCGGTCTGTGTGTCCTGTAGCATTTTGATGTTTTCTGGATTATCTGCACTGTTTCTATGGTCGCACTGGCATTACAATCTATCTCGACGTCTGCCATGTTTACATTTTACGTGACGCAACAGCACGGCGTAACCAAAAAGCTACACAAATGCGATCAGTCGATCAGGGCAGTCAGACTAAAATGGATTTCCGGAAATGCGATTTCACCTCTGAAAAGGATAAAAAAACTGATTTCATGTGGTTTTTGGCCATTCACACGTTCTAAATGTGATTGGATTCCTATCGGATACGCACAAAATCGGATTTGTACTGACAGTGTGAACAAGGTCTAATAAACCTCTTCCTGCATTGGCTGCCTGTGAGAGGCTTGATAGATCTTGAATTTTAGGTTAAATTCGAGGTTTTAAAACTTTGAAGAGCATGTTGCATACTGAAATTAGGTAGTAGTCTTATAGTTTGATAAATAAATACAATTAAATACAAACAGTTGTAAAGCAGGATAAAACCTTGTATGTGGTTCATTCACTTCATGTTTTTAGCTTAAACATGAATCTCTTTTCATTCTTCCTGGTACTTTTACTTTTTAAATACTCAAGTACAATTTTAATGTGGTACTTTTTACTTTTACCCAAGTATTATTCTGGACAGAAACTTTTACTTTTAATTGAGTAAAATTTACACTCAGTACTTGTACTTTCACTTGAGTAACATTTTTTAGTACTGTTTAGACCTCTGCACTTAAGTGTTAACATTTGCAAGCCTTTGAAACACATGCAAATGATCAACTTTTACCCTAATTAAATTGGCATATTAATCTGCGAATCGCAAGTGAGCCAAAACGTGCGTGATCTGTACAGATCACGGATCAACTGTGATCCATTACACACCACTAATTAGTATTAAAATAACAAATATCTTGAGATACTACAATATTTACATCTTATGATTGAGGATTAGAGACTTGGGCTTCATTCAGTAGGCTACTTGCTGGTGGCAAGCTTCTCATTTCTCAGATGAGTCAACGACGACTGGAAGTGAACTTCACCAATATTGCACAGAAATCTTCAAAGAACAAAAAAAATAATGGTATTAACTAGTTACCATTATTTTAAATAAACGTTTCTTTTCCAGAACATATATTATTTTAAAGTTTCTTGTTTCGTTTTCGTTCCCTGAACCGGTTCAAAGCCTTGATTACTGGGTGTTACTGGCAACTAGCTGCCAGTAACTTACTGTAGATTTTACATTTATGTCATTTACTGGCAACAGTTTGTTCAAAATTAAATAAACATTAAACATTTTCAGTCTTTGTCTTCTACAGTAAGTTACTGGCAACCAGCTGCATACACTGTAGAGTTCTTCTCGGGTCCAAATAAGTGTACCTGCCCCGAAATGACCCGAATCACTTCATACCCGAACCCGACGTGCATAAATAAAACATTTTAAAAGAAAGACCGACCCGAGACAAACCCGAGAAAATTAGACCCGAGTCCGACCCGAACTAGTGAAAAATTTTTTTTAACCCGACTGGAACCGAATGTAAACGGCACTGACGTGTGTGCATTCTGCAGACCCACGCGCAGCAGTCAGACAGAAAGAAACTCCGGTGGCCTTGCAACCAATTTGGCGAGCTGCTCCATTCGTTTTACTTTGTTATTTGACGACGACACCAACGTAACCGCTAAAATGTACATTTATAATTGACTGACATGTTTGTCTCAACGAAAATGAACCTTCCGACAACCACACAATGTCGCAAGCACTCTTGGCAAACAGATGAGAGGTTTGAAAAGGACATTGACGCACACAGGTGAGAGAGTTCGGGTCTTCTCGGGTCCGTTCAGAAAAAACACATTCATTTTTAAATTACCCGAGACCCGATGCCGCTATTATTGTACCCGACCCCTGTCCGAGGCACATGTGAAACTTTTAGACCCGAACCCGATCGGGTCTCGGGTCGGACCTCGGGTTTTCGGATCTAAGTGGACCCGTGAAGACCTCTAATTACAGCAAATATTTTAGTGAAAAGTGGGTTCAACTTTAAAAGTCACTTTAATTGGTAACACCTAAAAAAATTAAGTTTATTGAAGTGAAACTAAAGTGAAATTTTAAGTTGCATAAACGTTACCAATTTAAGCATGCACTGTAAAAAGTGAAAGTTTAAATAAAATTACTTCAGTTGGTATTAAATTGTGTCACTTTAAGTAAAAACTTGAAAAAAATACTTAAAGTGGTAGCACCTAAAAATGTAAACTTTTTCCATGTATGTTAAAAAGTGTAATTTTTAATTAATCCAAATTTAACTTTTTACAGTGTGACTGTTTCCACCCTTTCTTTTATTGTATGTTGTTTGTTACTGTACCTTTAAGACCACCACTATACTGTATGTAACATATTTGAAATGTGTGACAATGCTTCCAACAACTCATAAGTGAGTAGTGCTAAAACACCCATGGAGTTTGGTTTTCAAAAGTGTGACCAAAAAACCTCACTAATCTTTTTAAATTTACTGTTAAATAAAATTATCTTACATAATGTAAACAACATTCTGTAAAAATATAACCTTGATATCTTTCATGTTGACTGAGTAAAGTGTACTTTATAGTTGTGTGTAAAATCTGTAGGTAGGTTGTAGGTTCCCTTTCAGTCGGTCACTACTACGTCACGTCTTGACCGACGAATTGGGAACTGCTCCGCGGCGACCTATCTACTTTGAGAAACTATAAAAACGCCAATGAACTTGGCATGCAGGTATTTGCATAATGCAGGCGCCGCCTCGTCAGGTGCGTATATAAGCCGCAGGTGCACAATACCAAATTAGCTTTTATTGCTTCGAAGCCGGCAGACATCTGCTCCCGAGAAGCGAAACTGATCTTCGTAGATCCTATCCTAGAGAAAATAATCACTGCTTGCTGAAGTTGGTCGGACCAAGGCACCTCAGCGGAGGCTTGCAGCTTCGACACCCCAGCTGCATTGGCACATAAACTGCCAAGAAATGTCGGCTGTATATCTTGCGCTCGTCCGTTCCAGCATGAGTTACGGGGCAAAGACGTATTAGTTGGTACAGACAATACTGCGACTGTTGCGTACATCAATCACCAAGGCGGTTTACGCTCGCGTCACCTGTCGCATCTCGCCCGTCACCTCCTCACCTGGAGTCAGAAGAATCTGAGGTCTCTTTGTGCCATTTACATTCCGGGCGACTCCACCCCATAGCGGTTCAGCAGATTTGGAGACGTTTTGGCAGAGCACAGATAGATCTGTTTGCTTCCCCAGAGACGGCCCATTGTCGCCTGTTTTATTCACTAGCCGACGACTTGCTCGGCATGGATGCTTTGGCACACAGCTGGCAGTGAAACATGCGCAAGTATGCGTTCCCTCCAGTGAGCCTCATTGCGCAGCCTCTGTGCAAAATCCGCGAGGACGAGGAGAGCGTGCTTTTAGTTGCACTGTATTGGACAACCAGGAGTTGGCTTCCAGAACTCTCTCTCCTCGCGACAGTCCCTCCCTGGAAGATTCCCCTGAGGAAGGACTTTCTTTCTCAAGAAGAGGGCACATTATGGCACCTGCGCCCAAATCTCTGGAGCCTTCATGTGTGGTCTCTGGACGGGGCACGGAGGTTCTGAGTGATTTACCGCAAGACATATCTAACACTATCGCTGCATAAATGGAACCTGTTTGTCGACTGGTGTTCTTCCCAACGTGAAAAACCCAGAGAATGCCCGATCAGGGTCGTGCTTTCATATCTCCAGCGTCGTTTGGAGAATAGGCTGTCACCATCCACTATTAAGGTCGATATCGCTGCAATATCAGCTCACCATTCACCCGTAAACGATAGGACAGTGGTCATTAGATTTCTCAGAGGCGCAAGAAGGCTGAATCCTTCGCTTCCTCCCTCTATTCCTCCTTGGGACCTGTCCTTGGTGCTGAAGTCACTCCAGGAAGCTCCCTTTGAGCCTCTGCATACTGTATTAAATTTCTCACAATGAAAACTCTAACTCTCCTCGCATTGGCTTCTGTTAAGAGGATAGGGGATCTTCATGCATTTTTGCTCAACGATTCGTGCCTTCAGTTCGGGCCCGCTGCATCCAGCGTAACACTGAGACCCCGGCCTGGCTTTGTGCCCAAAGTTCCCACCACTCCTTTCAGAGATCAGGTGGTGAACCTGCAAGCGCTGCCTTTGGAGGAGGCAGACCCAGCCATGGCTTTGTTGTGCCCTGTCCAAGCACTACGTGTGTATATAGACAGAACGCAAAGCTTTAGAACCTCAGACCAGCTTTTTGTCTGTTACGGTGATCAGCAGAAAGGGAAAGCTGTCACCAAGCAAATGATGTCCCATTGGATTGTGGATACTATAGCCCTTACATACCAAAATTACGTGCTCACTCTACACGTAGTGGGCACTGGCTCGTGGTTCCTCGCTAAAGGACATTTGTAGAGCTGCAGGCTGGGCGACACCTAATACGTTCACTAGATTCTATAGTGTTCGTATCGAGCCGGTATCCACTCAGGTTCTCTCTTTAAACCAGTAAGAAACGCCGAGGGTTAGCTCGTGTGTCGGCTTGGAGCCTCTATTTTGGTGCTGCACATTTGCACCATTATGGAAGGCTGTTAAGGCAAAAACGTCACAAAAACAGTTTTTTGCTCTCCTACACCGCCCTGATGACCTATGTTGCTGAGCCTATCACGGATGTATTCTCTGTAAACCTGTGTAGGCTAGGATCCCACATTGTGTCCCCTACGTGGGATTCTATGTGTGTATAGTCTGTGGGGTTAAAATCCTCCACGTTTTCCCTTAGCAGAGCCTGCTCTGCATCTCTCTGCATACCATGTACTGTTCAGAGACTTCTATATGAGCAGCCCGTCGGGTGTTTCATATTTTCTTATGTCATCCAGTCAACCATCTAGGGGATGGCTTCCGCAGTGTTCCTAGCTCCGCCCAGTTTAGGTCACTTCCCCAGTTCACTGGTTCACTATCGTGGGTTAAGGAACAGGTAGTGACTAGTCTTCTGCACTTTGCCTCAGGTTCCGTCCCCTACGTGGAGGGCGGAGGGCTTTTGCAGGCACTGGAAGGGTTCAGCTGCAGTGGCGTTTTGGTAGGGCTTCCCAATTCGTCGGTCACGACGTGACATCGTATGTAACCCTCAGTCCCTGAAGGAATGGAACAGAGATGTCACGTCCCGTCGCCACAGTTTGCTGTTCCATTGCTGTTTCCAGGCCGGGCACTGCTATCGGCTTTCTCAGCAATAATATAGCTAATTTGGTATTGTGCACCTGCGGCTTATATACGCATTTGGCGAGGCGGCGCCTGCATTATGCAAATACCTGCATGCCAAGTTCATTGGCGTTTTTATAGTTTCTCGAAGTAGGTCGCCACGGAGCGGTTCCCAATTCGTCGGTCACGACGTGACATCTCCGTTCCCTTCCTTCAGGGAACTAGGGTTACATACATTCCACTTGTGATTTCAAATGTTCAAAAATGCAGGTGTGCTGAGAAGATCTACCCTAAGGACTTACCTACCATCAGTGTGGTTTTGATTTATTTTAATGAGGCTCTGTCAATCATACAGAGGGCTGTCTGCAGCATCATTGACAGAACGCCTTCTCATCTACTAAAGGACGTCATCTTGGTTGATGACTACAGCTCCAATGGTTTGTTATTATGCTTATGATCTTCACTTACAATGGCTATTTTCTATCATCAACCAGTGCTTTGTGTTTGGCCTATTAACTTGTATTACTAAATGTCTTTCATGTAATTCATAAGATTATTTTATGCTTATTGGTATGCTTATTTTGACAAAAGATTTTGTCTTTTGAGGAGACTGAAATCCTGAAGTCATTGGATTAGAATTAGTAATTAGGGTTTCATTTCATTCAGGTTTAAGACACCCTGCATTTGCCTGTTACTGCTAAAGTATAAGGGGAGCTCACACTAAATACTTGACACTGCTTAAAATTTTATTCAGTTTTATTCAAACTTTTCTGGTTGTATTCTACTAAAAAGACTTAGAAATAATTACGGTCACTATACCATTGCAGAAACAACTAATCTTAAGGTGGCATGATGGCCTAAGACTTTTGCACAGTACTGTAAATGTAGTCTAATTATATTTTTTCTGACAGTTGATCTGCAGTTGGCTCTGGATGAATATATTGATCAAATTAATAAAGATAAGCCTAGTTTACTTAAGAAGGTGAGACACACAAGGCAGATGGGTCTTGCAAAGGCAAGAATCTCAGGCTGGGAGGCGGCAACAGGCCAAGTGGTAGCCATTTTGGATGCCCACATTGAGGTTCATAAGCAATGGTAAGCAATAGACATGATGGATTTGATTTTTTTAATAAACATTGTCATTACATGGGATCGCTTTGTTGCTCTATAGGGCAGAGCCGCTCCTTGCAAGAATCAAAGCAGACAGGACAACAGTGTTGTCGCCAGTGTTTGATAATGTCAAATTTGACACCCTGGATGTTGTTCAGTATGGGCCAGCGGCTCATGCGTTTGACTGGGCCCTTTGGTGCATGTATGAGTACTTCCGTCCAGAATGGTATGAAGTTAATGACCCATCAGAACCTGGAAAGTAAGTGATGTAGACATAAACACTCCTTCTAAACCACTGGATATCAAACGTTTTTTACTTTAAGGTCCCCCCATTGTCCACAGTTTAAAAACTGTGACCATAGGCAGAGTTTTGCATTTGTGCTTGGGGGGCAGACAAGCATAATGCAATAATTTGAGATTAGTGAGAGAGTTCCCTTTCAGTCGGTCACTACGAAGTCACGTCATGACCAACGAATTGGGAACGCGCTTTGTGGGACCAATTTGCTTTGAGAAGCTACTAAAGCACCAATGAACTTGGCATGCAGGTATTTGCATCTGCTGGCACCGTGTGAGTATAAAACGAGCTTCAGGTGCAATACCAAATCAGCTTCATTTGCTTCAAATAATGAAGCAAATTTGGCGTCACATCACTCTACTTTTCTTACCACTTGCTGAAGAGCTTTGCGGTTAAAAGAAGAGCAGTTGCCGTACCATACAGTCAAGCAGCCAGTCAGAATGTTCTCTATAGTGCAGCGGTAGAAATTTGACATGATGTTAGAGAAGACGCCAAACTCTTCAACCTTAGAAAATAGAGACGTTGACGGGCCGGGCTGTTCTCACTGTGGTCCCTGAGTGTAAGCTTCAGGATAGATCCTCAAGGGAATGCCAAGGAACTTGTAGCTCTTAACTGTCTCTACTATCTCTCCATTGATGTAAATAGGAACATAACCCTTTCTCTATGACTTCCTAAAGTCCACGATCATCTCCTTGGTCTTGCTGATGTTTAGGGAGAGAGTGTTTTAGCACACCATACTGTGAGCCTTCTTGCACAGACACTGTGCAATGTCAGGGAGAACGAAGAGAGCATTTCACTGGCTGCGCCGGTTTGGACCACCAGAATTCATGCTCCTTGCGACAGATGGCAGATTCCCCTGAGGAAGGACTTTCTTTCTCAGACTGGGGCACATTATGGCACCCGCGCCCTGACCTGTGGAATCTCCACATATGGTTGAACGGAGGTTCTAAGTGATTTACCGCAAGAGGTATTGCTGCTGCGCGAGCGCCGTCCATGAGACAGGCTTACACGCTGAAATGAAACCTGTTTGTTGACTGGGGTTTTTCTTATCAAGAAAACCCCCGAGAATGCCCTGTCAGCGTCGTGCTTTTATATCTCCAGCATAGGTTAGAGCCTACACCATTAAAGTAGTCATTGCTGTGATATTTGCATACTACACTTCAATAAACTGTATTAGGTTATTAGGTTTTTAAGAGGTGCACGGAGACTAAATCCTCCGCGCCCTACCTTTATTCCTCCTTGGCACCTGTCCGTTGTGCTGAAAGCTTTACAAAACGCTCCTTTTAAGCCTCTGCAGTCTGTAAATGTCAAGTTTCTAACAATGAAAACTTTGACTCTCCTTGCATTGGCCTCTGTTAAAAGGATATTATATTAAACCTGTGATTTACTCCCCCACAAGCCACCTGAGAAGAAGTTAAATGTAAGTCACAGGGTCCACTCCTTCAAGTCCAAAAAATGTGCATCCATCCTTCACAAAATAAATCCAAACAGCTCCACAATGATAAACAAAGGCCTTCTGAGGGTAATCTGTGCCGTTTTGTTGTAGAAATATCCATATTTAAAACTTTATAAACAAAAATAACTAGCTTCCAGTAATGCCGCCATCTTAGACTCCTCTGTATTCAGGAGAGAGCATCAACGTAGTGACGCAGTTTTCTTAGTGGCGTATGACAAACACGGAGGGCGGGGGCACAAAGCAGCAGCACAGAACCCTCCATAAACTGCTTACGCTCTCATCTTGAATGCGGACCCGACTAAGATGGGAGCATTACCAGAAGCTAGTTATCTTCATTTGGAAAGTTTTAAATATAGGTATTTCTACAATCGGCTCGATACACCTGCATGGCTTCATGTCCTATACACGCACTGCAAAAGCTTTAGGACCTCAGACCAGCTTTTTGTCTGTTACGGTGGTCAGCAGAAACGGAAAGTTGTCACCAAGCATAGGATGTCCTAAAGTTGTCACCAAGCAGGAACAGAGCATCTCATGCCCTTTTAATTTGAGAGCTCACTCTACAAGAAGTGTTGCATCATCTTGGGCATTAGCTTGTGGTTACTCGCTGACAGACAATACTAGCTGATTTGGTATTGCACCTGAAGCTTGTTTTGTAACAGCACGGCAGAGCGGGCCAGCAGAGGCAAATGCCTGTATGCCAAGTTTCTTGCCGCTTTAGTAGCTTCTCAAAGTAGATTGGTTCTGCAAAGCGCGTTTCCAATTCATCAGTCACGATGTGATGTCCCCGTTCCCTTCCTTCAGGGAACGTGGGTTACATCCATAACAGAGACATTCTTATATGCTTTAAAAGAATTAAACTACTTTAGCCATAAGTTACACAGTCTACCTAAAATATTAAGATTAGACAAATGAAATATAATTTCTTATATTTGGATTTCATTAATAGCTGGGACAAAATCATAATTGGCTCTAGTCAAACTCTGCCTATGACTGTGATATACATAATAAAGACATAAAAGGTGCTGAAACATGTAAAATCATTAAATATACACCGATTTTTATTATTTGACAAATTCAGGATCCACATCTGATTGCAATTTTGTTTCTCTGCATTGTTAGGAGTCCCTCTGTAATGGGTATCCTTGTCGCCGATCATCAGTTCTTAGGAGAAATTGGTGTTTTGGATGAAGGAATGGAGATTTATGGCGGAGAGAATGTTGAATTAGGAATACGTGTAAGTACATAATGTGAAAAAATTCATTAAAATGGTCTCTAGCCATCTCTGGGCTGGTTTCAAAAAAGTAAACCTTAGAGTTCATATTAGTACCTATACTAAATATTTGTTATATTAAATAAATATATCAGGTCTGGCTTTGTGGTGGGAGTATTGAAGTGGTGCCGTGTTCCAAGATAGCGCACATAGAAAGAGCGCATAAGCCCTATTCACCAGATCCCACCAAGCCCATGATGCGAAAGGCCCTGAGGGTGGCTGAAATATGGATGGATGAATATAAATCAAATGTGAATATTGCCTGGAATCTACCATTGAAGGTTAGTAAAAGACGGAGGCAAAGCACCATTTATTTAAGCAAAGATAAGTCCTCCCTAAACCTGGATTGAGAAATTAATTAATTTCTTCCCTCTAGGATCATGGGATTGACATTGGAGATGTGACAGAGAGAAAAAAGTTACGAGAGAAACTCAAATGTAAACCCTTTAAATGGTACCTGGAAAATGTTTATCCACAGCTGGACACCTGGGAGGACGTAGTGGGTTATGGTGCGGTAAGCATCAAGCTTACATTTGCATTTATTAATTTAGCAGACACTTTGATACAATTTAACATTTTGATAAACAACATGGAAGAATGGTTTTTAAGATATATATATATATATATATATATATATATATATATATATGTAAACACGAGTTAGACTATGGAAAATTTGACAATTAAGAATTAGTCAGGTGAATGCTGAAAAGGTTCTCAGTTGTTTCTTGAAGGTTGTGATGGACTCTGGGTGGAGGCTGAAAGCTAACTCCACTAGAGAGGAACAGAATGGGTACTAAAACCTAAAACCATATCTGTATTTGTGATCGTAGAAAGGACAAACAACAAGCGCTACTGTATACTGTTGCCTACAATCCTTGCATTCATTGTAGTCCAAGAAAAGAGTTTTCAGTTGAAGATGATAACTTGCGTCATCGTAGACTTTGGGATTTGTAACTTTGCAGATGTTTAACACACACTTACAGACAAGTAAAATCATAAAAAGAAAAATTGGGCCTCTTTTAAGACCTAAAAGCCAGTGTCAAAGACTTCAATTTGATGCATGCTGCTACAGGCAGAAAGTGGAGTGAGGTATAGCAACAGTATGAGAAGAAATGTGCCTTAATGTTTGGAAGTAGAGAATTTGTGTATATTATAGAGAAGAGGAGGGGACCAAGAACAGAACCCTGGGGAACCCCAGTGGTCAGCTGGTATGACATTGATGCCACTCTTCTCCATTATACCTTGAATGATCTGTCTGTGAGATATGAGTTAAACTAGCTGCAATACTAAAGTGCAATACCAGTGAATGCTAACTATCCAATAGGTAGTTTTGTGAAAGATTAGCAGATTGAAGGAATGGTAAGAGTGAGACTGGTTTACAGTTGCTAAATGCTGAAGTTTCAAGTGTTGGTTTTGAAAAGTGGGGTTACCCAAGCCTGTTTAAATAAGGTAAGGACACTTTCTGTAGTAATGGATGTGTTTACAATGTACTATATGTAAATTGCGGCAGACTTGTAGTTAGTAGCAGAAGTGGGGGGGGGGTCAAGAGGAATTTTAGAGAGTTTTGGAGACCTCAGTCTCTGTAAGTGGAGAAAAAGAGGAGAGTTGAGGATGGCGTGGAGTTAATAAGGGGTTTTTGATGCTTGGTGCAGAGAATACCAAGGTGGGGGGACAGAGAACAGATGAGAATGTTGAGAATAGTTGTCAAGTGTTTGAAGTATCATTGATCTTATTTTGAAAATAATTGACTTTGGCCTCCGAGATGTTAGCAAAAGAGAGATTCAAGGACACAGGAGCTGAGCCATAGAACAGTGGTCACCAACCGTGTTCCTGAAGATCTACTTTCCTGCAGAGTTAAACCTCCAACCTGAATAACCATCGGAATGTCATCTTCAATATTAGACGACTGATATTTGCTAACGTTGCTTATATTTGCTCTCAGTATTTACATTTCGGACTGCATATTTGCCTTCCCATGGCTAAACAAGTTGATCCTTTTTGATGTTATTTTAGGGGGCATATTTTCTAGATGCATATCATACGAAGGCATGTCAGTTCATTAATATGTATTAATATCTTAACTTCTCCTTTTTAATCTCTACATTTTTATTTTACAGTTAAAGAACGACCTACAAAAAGACCTCTGCATTGATCAAGGACCTGTACCTGGAAGTGTACCAATTCTTTATAAATGTCATTATTTAGATCCTCAGGTAATGTAGGATTATAATATGTGACCCTATATGTAAAAACCAGGCTAGAGTCTAATTATTTTAATATGAGATCAAGGGGCATTAAATATTGATTTCACTCGATTGTAATCTTTGACATGACCTTACCCTGTCAATATGAAAGATATTAAGGTTAGATTTCACACAGAATGTTCTTATATACGAGTTGTAGATAACTGTAAATCACAATAAAATGACTTTAGCTGGGATTTCATACACTGGGTCACATCATAATATGGTTTAATAGTCTTTCTAAGAACCTCATGCTATGTACATACATTTAAGCAGAATCATTCAATACGTGAAGCATTCATTTTATTGTCTCTTACAGCATTGTTATTACAGACGTAATGCGGAAATTTATGTTGGAGGCATCAAATCTCAAATTTATGATTCTAACCGGTGTCTTTTGGATTCTGGCTCTGGAAACACACCAACATTACTTGACTGTAAACAAGCCAAAGAGAAAGGACTTCATATAGAGTGGAGCTTTACCCAGGTACGGTCCTGTGATTTTTTTTATTAATCTTAAGGCTAGCAAGACTAAGACACATGTTTGAAGTCCTATTCCTAGTGTTAAGTATGTGGATTAACAATTAGTGATCTTTATGTTGTATTTTTAGGGCCAAGAAATAAGAAATAAAAATACAAACCGATGTCTTGAGATTGCACAAGGAGAGGATTCACTCTACAGTCTTGTTATCAAAAACTGCACCGGTCAAAATTGGAAAATACAACATGTTGTCAAAGAATTTTAATGAACAGAATTTAAAAACATACAGGTTTAGAAGAAATGTTTAAAAGATCCCAAGCTGTCACCCCTTATAAGGTCTTAATATGAATAATTTAGATACAGATATACTATACATCTGGTACCAATATGCACCTTTGAGGTACTAATATAAGCTCTTTAGATGTAAAGGGGCACTTTTTGAAAAGGTACTGTCCCAGTGACAGCTAGTTACCATTTTGTTACCATTTTTTTCCGGATCAAGTGAGAATTTTTTTTACTCTTATTCATTTAACTTTTGTGTATTTCTGCTCTGTTTAATGTTAAACAATACCTTGGTGCTTTACAGAACATTTTATTAATTCATCTTTTTACTCATGCATGAATTGCTCATCTTCAAAAAAAATCTTTCAGCAGTAATCCTACATGAAATGAAAACTTGGGGTCTTGGCATTAAATGTGTATAGTTTTTACTTTTAGAATGTATTGTAACAGGAAGTAATTAACCATCAAAGACACTATGAATGGTTGTCAAGGGGTATGGGTTTGGTTGTCCCTATAGTTGTTCAATGGGTTTTCAGTGATAAATTGGGATCTGAAAAGATAATGTGTAACTTTTTAGTTTTTTAAGCTAGAAACTGCAAATAAGTTTTAATATGAATACCACCCCTATGATAGTTGTCATCAACGCCCCTTATGTTTAAACAATGAGATTAAAGTGGGTGATCAGTTACTTAAATTGTCTACTGTGTTGAGAAATAAAATGAAATCATTTTTAGTGTTAAGATCTCTTAATTATCGTTTCATTATGTAAGTTGCTTAACAGCAAACAAAAACAAACAAGCAAACAGACCAACAGTTTTAAAATGTCTACATGTCCAATATTCTTATGTGACAACCATCCCCAACTGACTTCTTGACAAACACGCTAAGCTAGCTGCCACATGGCTTTAACTTGATAACTAAAACATGACTCAAAATTAAACCACTACTTATGGCTTTTTAATGAGTTTTTTGTTTTCGAATTACTAATATCCTACCTCAACACAAAAACAACACCAACAGGAAAATTTACTCTGACCCATGAAAATAAAAAATTGTCTCCTCAACTTAATGTTTTGTGTCTGCTCAGCAAAATGACAAGTGCAAATGATTAAGCTATCAAAGGCTAACAAATTTGTATCAAAACTGTACCACAGCGCCATGTAGTGTGTCTGAAATAAGCAATGTGACAACCAACCCGTGAGACAACCAGCCCCGGTCTCCCCTATAGATCTTAAAAGTACAGCATACAGAGCGTGTCTTCTTGCGTTATAAACTTTGGACGTTAAGAAAACACCAATTTTCTATTTATTTTTCTGTTTACATAACACTGTGTTATGTATTGATAAATGTTATTGTTTTCATTTGTTTGTCTACCAATAATTAATTGTGGTTTATTAAACTGTTACATGTTACTTGACATTATTAGCTGTTGTTAATATCAATAACAGCTAATATTAGTTGTGATTAATGTCTCTTATAACAGATGACAGATTGCTCTCACCACTAATGAACTGCAGAGGAGGTTAATCTTTTCTTTAACATGTTTAACACTAAACAATACTTTTGTTGGAAAATGTATTTAGGTTTTACTGTGATTAAAATGTTATTTTAAGGCAGAGTAGAAAATGTTCTTGTTACACACCAATATTACTATTTAATGCTAGACATTGCTACTAATATCGAATATTATGTAATATTGTATACTGTCTAATCAAATCTAAAACTAAACTATCAATGCTTTCTTTTAGTGGCTTTTAGGTTTCTCCAATTAAAATAAGACTTAAATTGTAATGACTATGACTGTATGACTATGCTGACATAAAGCATTTAACCAATAAAGGGAAAATAAATATTTGAATTGTAAATATTGTATTATATTGTATATTGGTTTACAGATACTGTTTCAGAATATACAACATATTTAAAACTTGTTATAAGCACTTCTTGTATAATACAATAAATAAGTTGTATATTTGTCTCACTATGACAAATCTCTTTATTGTTTCCTACGCTTTGGACAAAATCATCTGCTAAATGTCTAAATTTAATCCAGACCCGCGGCCACTTCATATTGCAATTGCATTAATTTCTATTTGATTGATGAAATGTGTGCATTTGCTACTTTAAAAATGCATATTAAACTTGTAAACCATTCGTTTAGTTTCTTTTCTTTTTAGTTTTAAGAGTATTCCTGGTCTGAAAATAAAACGAGTAATTTAAAAATGTCCTGTGTGACGCTGTAGCCATCACACCCAGATATTATGCACGGCTATTTCATGTACTACGGCTTTTTTTCAGTAACTCCTTACATGCAATTTAAAAGAGCAACACTCGTCAAACATAATCATTATACATATTCTTTATTATCATGAAAATACCTGAAAAGGTTTGAAGAACAGCAATATCATTAAGCCATTTCCTGGAGCTGCGTGTCATACTCATAGATGCGTGTGTATGATTCTTCTGCATGAGAGCGCCCTTTGGCTTTTGGATGAAGGGCATTCCAACGTATTTCATTGAAAAGCATAGCAAGTACCATCGGCCAATTTATAGGTGCACCCCTAATTTAGGTCAGTGTCTCTGTCTAATGTCTGGTCTTACTGGATGTGGCACTGATGTTTTGGTGTGGTCGACCCCAAAGGATTTCCACATGGCCTGGTTAGGGCTACCCATGTCAGTGGTAATATTAAGTACATGTAGCCCTATGGATGCTGCCCTCTGTATTATTTCAATAATGATTTGTTTTTTTACTTTGCTCTATTAAATGAATTGCCATTATAATGATATGCTACTTGCTTTCATCGTGTTGCGTTTCCAGCCAACATAAACACACAAACATGTGTTGCTGCTCCTGTGTGATCTGGTAAAGTGACATCACCATACAGTGGGCCTGTGAGCATGTGCAACTCCACGCTTGGAGTAATTGCCATTTCATTCAGTAAACACGCATTCCCTTTGAGGTGTGTCAATCCATCTACCTTAAGTTTAAAAAAATCCAAAATCTGTCAACACACCTGGCTCAAATTTAATACACTATTTTGCCCCTCTCATCAACCGCCAACCCCTCCTTAAAATTCCAATAATCCACTTTGTTTTTTTCCGGCCGCTCCGGTGCATCTTTCACACAATCTGTGTCCGGTCTTTGGAGAGTGGAGACGACAGTACATTACCTCAGTTGTTAAATACACTGTCAAAAACAAAGGTACGAAGCTGTCACTGGGGCAGTACCCTTTAAAAAAGGTCCTAATATGTACCATTTAGGTACAAATATGTACCTTTAAAGGTACATTTTGGCAGTTCAAAGTACTAATATGCACTCTTTGGGTACAAAGATGTACCTTTTTGAAAGGGTACTGTCCCAGTGACAACTTTTGCACCTCTATTTCTGAGAGTGTAGGTTGAATTAGTAATTTGGTAGCTTGTTTTTGTATTTCATTCGGTAATGCACTGAAAAAAATTATTCATTGAATTTAATAAAAAAAATTTAAGGTAAGTGGTTGCAATCAATTTCTTTAAGCTACATTTAAACAAAAGTTTTATATTTTATTTTACGTTACTAATATATTTTTGTTTAAATGTAGCTTAAATAAATTGATTGCAACCACTTACCTTAAAAAAATTGATTAAATTCAATGAATCATTTTTTTCAGTGTGATTTGCTCTCTGTCTAACAACTTAACAAGCAAGTACGTCTGTAAGATGTCTGATAAAGAGCTGTTTTACACACATTCTTAATCAAAAACTTCTTCAATATGTCTATATGACATCTTTTAGGAAACATGGTATTGCAGATGAGCAAACAATCAAAAAAACGACATCTTGCAGATGTAAATGCAGACATCAAATAGACATCTCATAGATGTGCTATCAGTAACAACCAAAAATTTACATTCTTTGAATGCTTGTCTTATCAAATTAAAATACCCAATCATAAATAATCCCCAAATTTGTGATATTTGGCACACTTTGTAGACAAAAAATAAAAAAAATCAATGCCTTCGCAAAAAAGAAGACATTGCAAACATGGATTCAAAGCTTATAGAATATTTAGCACTTTAATTCTTGTTATTAAGTATATTATAATAACTTGTCTTAGTTGCTAGTAGTAATCTATATTAATAATAATATTTTATTAAAGCATATTAATAGTACCATAGGACCCTTAGTGCCCCCTTTTTTGGTTTGCCCCTCAAAATGTCTGTGCTCGGCCCTGGAGCTGCGCAGGGCTTTGGACAACACCAACACACTCGGCTGGCCCAGGACCACAACGCTCAGTGAGTGACTATAAGCCTGCATTACTAAATTTGTGAATGATTTTAAAATGCTGGTTTGAAGTAGTAAGTGATGCACCATTATTTCTATTTTTGCACCCACCTGTGTCTAGTTTATCTAAAAGCATTGCCTGAATTCTACATAGACATAGCTTTTAGGAATTATCGTTACATGTAAAATGAAACTTCTGTGTTTGTTTTTACACACAGAAACATCTTCAGGACGTTTACACCATTATTTCCAATGATCGCTATTTTGCCCAGTTTAAAAGCAGGAAGAGATAAGAATGACCATCAGAGCAATACAGGACAATAAAACATTTTACATACATTTGGCTTTGTTTAAATGGACGGGGTCTCCATTTTAATTTTGGCATACAGACGAATGTCAACATTGTTTTTGTTTTTTAAACATTTATGTTGTTGACATACAAATCACATGTTTATTCAATTCCATCTGTCAAGTTCAATAAAATACAAGAGTGTTTTAAAAACAAGAACAGATTGTACATTGTGAATATTTAAACATAGTGTTATAATTCTGTCCTGAAACCTCATCACAATTAGTACTGAGCTTCAAGTCCTCCATTTTTTGCGAACAGCCTTTGAATAAAGTATAAAGGTTCTGCACCAGATGGCAGTACAAGCCAATTTAAGGAATTACAATTCATTTCCTCACATCAAACACACATATAATAGTCTTTACAATTGAAGTCATTATGCAATAAAAAAAGAAAAAAAGGAAATGCACATTACATGACATGTCATCAGGGGCCCTTGGTGGCCGGGGGGCCCTTGGTGGCCGGAGGCCCCTGGGCAACTGCCCCAATTGCCCGTACAGTAATCTGGCCATGTATACAATGTATTGCTAGCTATTGCAACAAAAATACCCATGTGACTTATGACTGATTTTTTAATTTAATTTTATTTATTTAGTTATCAGGGACATTGCACATTAATAAAACATTTCTGTAGATGCACCAGCTATAGCCAAAGGCTATTTTTCATCCGTTGTCCCTGGACAGAATGTTATAAGTCACCCTGAAAGGAAATACAGAATACAAAGTTAAAACACAAATAATTAAAAGTAAATAAAACCATCACAGAAACCATTTAATACACTTAAAAATAATTCATAGCAGATTAATAGCGGTACCCCTAGCAAACATCTAAAATTTTAATGTGGACAAAGCTGATAGTTAACCATTTCTTTAACTGAACCTTAAATGAATCATAAGACTTTAGATCTCCTATAGACGGTTTCAGCAGTAACAACATAAACAAGCACCTTTCGTGGTCCACACGTAACTTCCGATAAACTGCGCTAAGAATAAATAACAACAAAGACCGTTTAACGTAGTTTATTTATATAACAAACAAAATAAACAACACGTAGATTACCTAGGAAACCAAAACATTTGTTTTTCGACGAGGTATTTGTTCAAGAGTTCAGTTTAGCAACTAGTCAGACCATTAAACAAACAGAAACCAGACGTAAAGTTTTGACCAGACGGGTAATCGCTTCACTGCACGTACGTCTGATGAAACCGTCTATATTCACTGGAATTGCATTCCATTGTCGTGCGGCTTTAACAGAAAAGGCCTACCCAGTCTCACAAAGTTGTGTGATATAGTCACGTTAATTTTTGATTCTGTTTTCGTGATATTATATATTTTAGAATATATATTAAAGAATTCTTGTTTTCGTGTGATTATCACGTATTGGTTACTCAATTGTTTTTTTCCTATATTTAAACCATTGTCGCTTCAGTTTAGGGATAGATTTGGTGCTTGCATTAGAATGTCACTTTATGTATTGGTTTATACTATTTTTTCAGATAAATTTTTTTTATGTCGCCTGGCGTTAGGGTAAGAGTTGGGTTTGATTAGGGATGTCATTTTATGTAAATCTTACCCTAAACCGAAGTGACAATGGTTTGAACATAGGACACAGGAATAATCACAGGAAAACAGGAATTCGTTATACGATCACAAAAAACTTGTAAATTTGTGATAATCACGAAAAAAGCATCAGAAATTTACGTTACTATATAACGAAATTTCGTGAGAATGGGCTGAAAAGGCAGACTGACAAAAAATTACTCAAAGGTATAATGCAATCACCTCTTAATATACCTCTTGTAGGATGATGGGCAGATCGATGGGCAGATGACTAAAAGGGGGAGAAGTTAAACCATGAATGATCTTATACATGAGGCAAACATTTTCGAACTTAATCCTATTTTCCCAACTCAAAAAGTTATATTTGAAGAGTTTGGTTTCAAAACGCAATAAACACAATTTTTGAAAAAAATTTGTTACTGCCAAAATCAGTATTGGTTTATACTATTTTTTCAGATTTATTTTTTTATATGAGATCAGATTCAGAGCCTGATCAAAACTTAGTTACACGCTGTTTTTAGTGTTGAGTGAATGCGTCAGTGTTTAAGTTGGGTAAGATCGCCACCCAGTGGATAGCGGAAATATGAATTTAAGATAGAAACTCCTGAGGGAACGTTTTCTCTTTATTGACGAGATGACTCAACAATATTTATTGGGATACCGCTATTAATTGTGCAAATGTCGACAAATAAAAAATATGATAAAAGACTGTGGTGTTTATTTTCATAAATCAGTACGCAGCAACAGTGCCGCAGTGATACTTGTGTAATGCGGTCTGAACCTTGGGGTTACAGGGGTATTTTATCACGGCTTAGAACGCGTTTCAACCAATCAGAATGAAGAACCAGAACGAGCCGTTTTAAAACATGCATTTTAGTCTGGGACTAGGATAAGCCCTGTCTGGGAAACTTAACCTGTTTACAAACATTTTTTACCTGAGCTTTAAAAGGTGAAAAAAACAGCATCAAACCAGTATGGTAATTATGCTGGTCTATGCTGGTTTGATGCTGGTTTAGCTTGTGGTCACCAGCATTCCAGCTAAAAACACAACATATGCTGGTCTTGCTGGTATGACCAGCATGGGATGCTGGTGCTAATGCTGGTTTGGTGCTGGTTTAGCTGGTGCTAATGCTGGTTTGGTGCTGGTTTAGCTGGTGTTCACTAGCAAAACCTGTACCAAAACACAACATATGCTGGTCTTGCTGGTATGCGTTTTTTTTCAGCAGGGTGGTTATTTGTTCAAATGTGTCAACTTTGACTTCTAGTCCTCCTGACAATATCATTGATTGTGTAAACCACTCCCAGGTCTCATATCAGATATTAATATTAACAGTCAACTGCTGTGGACAGACACCATTATTAACAGGTGTTCATACATTAAGAGTGAATAACAAACATCAGGACAAATTTAAAATGCGGATTGTTGCAAGGGTCAGTGTTTTAGTTTTCTGTCTCACAGTCTACTCTCTAATGTACTTATCATTTTTTAGACATCAGGAGGGGTCTAATGATAAGATAGAAAGACCAGAAGATCTCGAATTCCTTACGAGACTGAAGAGAATAGAAGATCAAGTTTATAAAATAGGTGAGTTTACAACACTTTACTGACTGTATACTACTATGCTGTACATATTCTAACATTTATTAAAATGGTTTCTTAATTGGTTTTTATAGTAACCAAACATGCTTAATATTTGTTGTATTTGTGACCTTAAAGTTTGTTTTTTTAATTTATTGTGTTTGTTAATTAATTAATGACTTTACCATTTAATATTTTGTTAAGATATTGAATTCTTGCCAGAAATTTGTTTTAGAAATTAGGCTTTGAGAAATATTATTCCTGTTAAAATGAATTTGTATCTGGAAACTTTTGATCTTTTCTTTTTAGCTAAATCCATAGAGGGTAAAAATGATCAAGTGAAAGAATCTCATGTGGAGCAGAAAAAAATTATGAAAGTTAAGAAGTTGTATCCACAATCGTTTCTCTTCAGTTCGTGGGGAAATGAACTTTCAGAGGAAGAACAGATACAAGCAGAAAAGCTCTATCAGGATTATGGATACAATGTGTTCTTGAGTAACAGATTACCATTAAACCGAACAATCCCTGACACTCGAGACAGCAGGTTATTTTTATTTCTGTTTATTTATGCCAGATTTGTGTAACACTGCCTGTCATGCACCTGGATTAAAAGCATTGAAATATAAATAAGGGCAGATGACTAATGCAGGCGAAAACTATGTGCAGTGATGTAGTAGAGCGAATAAACATTTGTCATCAAAATAATGAAAAAGTTACATGAGATCTGGCCCTTAAATCAGTCTGAAGATACTGAAGAGACACACAAGCTATGCTTGTGCATATGACTTATGCAAATTGTGCATAATTTCCAAGAAATGAGGGCAGGTCTTAGGACCAATGTGTTAAAAACAACACAACCAGTGTTAGTTTTGGGACAACACAGGGTTGTCCCAGAATACACACATTTTGTGTTATTTTAAACACAAAAAGAGACATAATGTGTTAGCATACTTTCTTAGAATGTATACAACTGTTATTTAATGTACGATATTTAATGTACACAGAAAATTAAGATCACATTAATGTTTGTCAAGGGTTTTCTTTGTTTTCGCAAAACTTTTATATGCACTGTAAATACACTGTAAAATATTTCTGTAGAAATTACAGTATTACTGGGAGGGCTTTAAACCAGACTTTTTTCCCAATTGGTTTGTTCCAAACAGAAACAGTATTTTAACATTTCCGGTTTTCGGTTCAACCCTAAAATTGACGTTCCTGAACCGGTTAGAACAAAAAAAATAAGTTCCTGAACCGGTTAATAACGTTCCATGTCAGCTGTGGGACATACAAATAAGTACGCTTATCATTAGGACATTAAACTTAACTCTTTCCCCGCCATTGACGAGATATCTTTCCGCAATACCTTTATTATCCACTAGGTGGCAACTTTTTAAAACCGGAAGTATTGCCCTATGGCAAGCTGCTGCATGTCCGTAGCCGTTTCTCAATACCAAGTACGCCAAGTTCGGACTTGTGTCCTTCCTAGTTCGGACTTGCAAGTTCAGACTCGGAAGAACGAACTTCTGACGCGAAATGCATTCTGGGAAACTTCACTGTCATATGTCCACACAAGTCTCCTCTGATGCATCCTCGATAAAATGGGCGGATCAAGAACACATCCGGGGATTTTATGTGAACTTGGGCTTGATGCGAACTTTGAATTGGAACAGTACTTGGGCCGCGACTGATGACGTTTCACAAGTCCACAAGAACACAAGTACAGACAAGAACGCATATTGAGAAACGGCTCGTGTCTGTTTTAAAGATCGCTCTGAATGGGATCTCTATGAAAAGTCCGTCACAAAAATGGAATTATCTTTTTGCTCAAAATGTGGTGTTTTTGCAGAAACCTACCCATATTCAAAAGCTGATTACAAAAGAACTGCTGAAGGTAGGATGAAACGTTTTTTTTGTTTGAAAGCAGAGGGTCTGATCTTTCATTTGGTATATTGTATGTTTATATATTTGAAGAAGAACATTTTCTGGAAGGCATTAAACTTTTGTGAAAATCATGAAAAACGCTGGCGCTGGCTTTCAACTTTTTTAAAAAAGGCTGGCGGTGAAAGAGTTAAATTATTAGTCTACATAATTTTCCTTAAGTCTCTATCTTGAGAAAAAGGCTACATTGTGTAAGCAGCATAACTGTAATTCTGACATGCCTACATTTTGAGTGCACTTAAACACGCGCAGCGCACACTTAGATGGAGGACGAATTCCAAACTGCGCTTCGGGAAGAAGATGCAGCATAAACAGTCGCTCCACATAAAGTGAAAATGACGTTGTTTTTCAGTGCTTCATTCGCCAATAATGGACTACAGTATGAGACACAGTAGCGCAACTCTCTCTCAAGTTTATGAAGCGTTCTGATCTTTGGGGTATAGGGATAATCACGTTTAATTGGAGTTGGACCGGACACATTCAACCGCATGTGCGGATGTGCTTCCCGAAAATTGCTCACTTTGGTGCCTTTTTTGCAGTTAAATTATTTAAAATCACTTAAGCAGAGGTGTAAAGTACTTGAGTAATTTTACTTGATTACTGTACTTAATTATTTTTCTTGGAGATTTTTACTTTACTTGAGTACAATTTAAAAACAATACTTTTACTTAATTACTTTTTTTATTTTTTCATCTGTAATCTAGATCTCCTCATGAGGTGACACCCTCGTAGGAGTACACACTGTCCTAAGTTCTAAACTTTGGTAAACTTATAGAAATTAGACCTTTTTAACCATCGCACCATGACCTTCAAAATGAGACTACACATGAATATAAAATTGCAATCTCAGAACAATATATGGTTAACAGCATCACCTGAGGGTTTATTGTTTTAGAGTTTGTCTTAGATAAACTTAAAGGCGGAGTCCACGATGTTTGAAAAACGCTTTGGAAAATTAGACGGGCCGTCTACCAAAACACACTTATAGCCAATCAAATCAAATAAAATGCCGGGTTGCGTATGTGTGGGGCGGGTCTATCAACAGAAGGTCGAGATTCTATTGGGGTAGGGGCGTGTTTGTTTAGGTGATTTCAAATATCAACATTGGCTTTCATACATCATGGACTCCGCCTTTAAAGTTTATTGTATAACAGCTGTCCTACACAACTGTTCAGATCCGGTCTGTGCGTCCTGTAGCGTTCAGACGTTTTCCGGATTATCTGCACTGATTCTATGGCAATGACTGGCATGACAATCTTTCTCGACGTCTAACATGTTTATGTTTTACGTGACGCAACAGCATGACGTAACCAAAAAGCTACACAAATGCGATCAGTCGATTGTCAGACTGAAATGGATTTCCGGAAATGCGATTTCACCTCTGGGTGTAGCCTGAAACGGATTAAAAAAACCCATTTTCACTTCAATTGGTAACACATAAAAAAATTAAGTTTATTGAAGTAAAACTAAAGTGAAATTTTAAGTTGAATAACGTTACCATCTTTAAGCATGCACTGTAAAAAGTGAAAGTTTAAATTACATAAAATTACTTCAGTTGGTATTAAATTGTGTCACTTTAAGTGAAAACTTGAAAAAATTACTTTGATTGGTAGCACCTAAAAATGTGAGTTTTTTATGCATGTTAAAAAAAGTGTAATTTTTAATTAATCCAAATTAATTACAGTGTGACTGTTTCCAACCTTTCTTTGATCGTATGTTGTTTGTTACTGTACCTTTAAGACCACCACTATACTGTATGTAACATATTTGAAATGTGTGACAATGCTTCCAGCAATTCATAACTTTCTAAAGTATTTCTAAAACACCCATGCAGTTTAGTTTTTAAAAGTGTGACCAAAAAACCTCACTAATCTTTTTTAATTTACTGTTAAATAAAATTATCCTACATAATGTAAACAACATTCTGTAAAAATATAACCATGATATCTTTCATGTTGACTGAGTAAAGTGTAATGTATAGTTGTGTGTAGGATCCTTAGGTACCGTACGTTGTAGTTTATGCGTAGGGCTGTGCGTAGCCTGACACGCACCTCACCAAAATTTTAACAACGCGTCTGTTCTATGCGGACCACAAGCATTACGATTGGTCCACTAAAACCCCTACCATCAGGTAAAAATAAATTCTTAATTGGAATTTCCACTTGTGATGGTAAGAACAAAGATGGGCCACGTTGAGGAGTGATTTTATTCAAAATTCAAACAGCAACAAAAGTCGCTGGTCTTCGCAAATCATACACAAGCTGCTGCTTCTTTGCTTGTGGGTTTACTGGCCAAGCTGCTTATTTTTTGCTATTGCACTGCTACTATGGGTTACACTGGCGGTCTGCATACGTTATTGCACGTTGACGCGGACGAAGACGCAAAAGTAACCGACACGTAGCCTACAGCATCAGGGCTATGCTGTAGGACCTACGCACAACTAATGAGCCCCAAAGGCCATGTCAAAAACTTAACTCTATGTGAAATCTATGATTGAAATCAAACTTTGATGCTCCTTGATCTCATCATTAGATTATTTTTTAGATTGTATTCTTAAAAGTTAAATATTGCGACTCATATAATCCTAAACTCATTTCAAATGTACAAAAATGCAGGTGTGCTGAGAAGATCTACCCTAAGGACTTACCTACCATCAGTGTGGTTTTGATTTATTTTAATGAGGCTCTGTCAATCATACAGAGGGCTGTCTGCAGCATCATTAACAGAACACCTTCTCATCTACTAAAGGACATCATCTTGGTTGATGACTACAGCTCCAATGGTTTGTTATTATGCTTACAATCTTCACTTAGAATAGCTATTTTCTATCATAAACATATGATTTGTTATGGGCCTATTAACTTGTATTACTAAATGTCTTTCATGTAATTCATAAGATTATTTTATGCTTATTGGTATGCTTATTTTAACAAAAGAATTGTGTCTTTTCAGGAGACTGAAGTCCTGAAGACATTAATTTTAAATTAGGAATTAGGGTTTCATTTCAATTAGGTTTAAGGCACCCTGCAGTTGCCTGTTACTGCTAAAGTATAAGGGGAGCTCACACTAAATACTTGACACTGCTTAAAATTTTATTCAGTTTTTTTTTTACTTTTCTGGTGGTATTCTAATAAAGAGACTGAGAAATAATTACGGTCACTATACCATTGCAAAAACAACTAATCTTAAGGTGGCATGATGGCCTAAGACTTTTGGGCTGCGTTCCCCGAAACCTTCTTAGCTCTACGTCGTTCTTAAGTTGTACCTTAAGCTGTACCTTATCGTTAATACGTGTTTCCCGAAACGTTCTTAGTTATGTATACCTTCTGTAAGTCATACGTTCGGAAGGTTGGTCTGGAGCACTCTTAGCTTTACCTTATCCCACTTGACTCCGCTAGGGGCCATGACTGTGATAAAAGCTTGTGTAGATTGCAGTCTATATAACTAAATATTTGTAAAAAAAAAAAAAATTGAAGTACACTCCATGTTAAATTGGGCTTTTTTTATTGTCCAAGGTTGTTCGTTTACCGGCTATTTTAGCTGCAAATAAAACAAATCAAGTAAAAAATCGCATGCCACGGGGGCACATTCATCACAAAATCATAATTGTTGATTTCCCTAAATATTATTATTGATGTTAATTCGACTTTGCATCAAAGTTTTTTTAATGTTTTATAACTTTGAGGCAACTGCATGCCATATTTTTTATAAACACTCAAAAGAAACTGCTCCACTTGATTATTGCTTGTATAAGGGAATACAAGTGCACTGTTGAGCGTGGCGATTGCTGATTGGGCAATTCAGTGAAGAGGAGACATATAAATAGAGCATTAGAAACACAGGAAGAGGCGGTGTTATTCTAGCAGTTATTGTGGGTGCAACGGAGCGGAAGAGATGGTTGTAAGAGACGAGTGTATAGTGAACTGTGGAGTTTGGGCAAAAGGAGACACACACACGGGCTGAGTATACCGATAATCTTTATTGGAGCATTGTGTTTATATGCATCGTGTTGTGGGAAGCGGACACATATCGAAGATCTGCTAGGATTGCAGTGAAGAGATTGTGCTGCCAGCCGTGTCTGTTGTCAGATACCTGGAAAAGAAGTGGAAAGATGCAGTGTTAATCAGAGTGTGAGTACACAGAAATATTCATCGTGTCAAAAGTTGACATTGAAAGTGTGGAATATTCATATGCCTCTTGTGAGTTGTGACCAGTGTGCAGGAGGCCCCACTGTAAGGAGATTGGTGGGTGAGCCGGAAACAGCTGAGGAAGGAGTCCGTTGCCTTTGTCGTGGCTGTGACGTTTCATCTGCCCGTCCGCTGCATCAGTGCCTCAAACGTCCAGGAACTAATCCCCGGCCCTACGTGGTACTGACCTTAATCCACTGTGAGTGTGTGGAGTGCCGTGGGTGAGTCCTTTCCTTTGCTGTGTACACTTGAAGTCTGCAGTGTTGTGCTGTGTCATGTTGTCAGTGATCACCCCCTAGGCCGGGAGAGGAATCCTGTGGAAGAAGAACGTGTACTGGTGCTGTGGGACGACCGCTTTTCATATATCTGCCCGCTTGTGGCTCTGGACCCCTGTCCCACCGAGTGGTGGCGTGCCAGCGATAGCAAGTAAGGAACCGTGTGCATATTGTGGGGAACGTCGACAGAGGGAAGTATTGGCTGCTATAAGAACACCCAGCCGTGTAGCTCTTGTGTATGATAACCTGTTATGGAGTGATTTCAGAGGTTCGCCCCTGTCTAGATCTCTGGTCCGTTATCTGGAAGAGAGGAGAGGGAAGCGTTCGATTCATTCCTGAGGTTTATCCCTGGTGGAACAAACCTACCTGAATTCACCCGGTGTGGTGGTGCCAGTTGAGGCAGTGGTAGGCCCAACGTGCAGCAACTCCTATCTGTATTCCTATCTACCCCTGTTTCCAACTCAAGAGGTGGTATGTTTTCCCCATATTTGCACTGAAGCTAAGTAAAGTTGTGAAGGAACTCTGTCTGTTTGTTACCAGTTTTACAGGGCGGAGTTAAGGCTCTGTGCCGTCATGGGAGTGTTTCCACGGTTGGAGGTAACCGTGTTGAGTGTTGGTCTAGGAAGTCTGCCCCGGCAAAGAAGACTACAGGTGTTGTGACAGATACATCCTCTCCAGCCTCCCAAGCTCAAAAGGGCTAAAGCCTGCCGTCCACCCTCTTGAGAGTCTGTGAGTTGTACCTATCCCAGTTACCCTTGGAGGTGACCGTGTTGAGTGTTGGTCTAGGAAGTCTGCCCCGGCAAAGAAGACTACAGGAGTCGTGACAAATACATCCTCTCCAGCCTCCCGAGCTCAAAAGGGCTAAAGCCTGCCGTCCACCCTCTTGAGAGTCTGTGAGTTGTACCTATCCCAGTTACCCTTGGAGGTGACCGTGTTGAGTGTTGGTCTAGGAAGTCTGCTCCGGCAAAGAAGACTACAGGTGTCGTGACAAATACATCCTCTCCAGCCTCCCGAGCTCAAAAGGGCTAAAGCTTGCCGTCCACCCTCTTGAGAGTCTGTGAGTTGTACCTATCCCAGTTACCCTTGTATACCCTTCTGTATGCCTAAAGCTAAGAGCCAGCATATAGTCTTTGCATACTTACCTGCATGTCCAAAGTCAAGCCCCAGTTGCCCCTGGTGAACCCTCACCCAGAGCCAAGAGTTAGCGCATAGCCCTTATATATTTACCTACACACCCCGTACAAAGCACCAATGTACTGGCCCTGTAGACCCATCTGGAAGACTTACCTGGACAAAGTGGAGTAGTGACAGTGTGTATTCTTGCCCGCATATTTACCTACCCATCGAAGGCCAAGACCCTCATTATATCCCTCTGCACGCCCATTGGTCGTCTCGTCTGTACTTACCTGAGGATCTTCTAGGAGTCTCCAACAGTGGGCCCTGGAACACGTGGCGAACAACGACAGGTACGCACCCCATACACTTCCTTAGTGGTACTTACCTCCTCGCTTCACGTGCAGGAACCAGAAGGATCTTACTGCCAGTTCCCCTGTGGGACAAGCACAAAGGGCACCAGCGTGAATAACCCGTTTGAGTCACGTGAGGGAAAAGACACGAGTCGTTTAAGGACCCACCTGAAGAGCCCCCGTGACAGAGTCAGAAGTGACTCGGACTGACATTCTCTGGACCCAATAGTAGATTTTAGATTCCCTTTCCCTGAATAACTTTTAATTAATTTAAATAAAGTTTGTTTTAATTATACTTACCTCCTCTCGTGTGTCTGGTCATTGGGGTGTTCTTGGAACCTCCTCGAGGTGGAAACTAGGGAGGGGCGAGACTCACGACATCTGTGGTCCGCTCCGACCTGTGACACGCGGCTCCAGAAATGCGTCCATTAAGCGTTATCCGCATTGTAAACGCGCTGCTTGCGCATCCAGTGTCCAAGCACATAAACGCGTGAACTAATGAACAACAATTTGTTTTTATATATTTTAAGTGTAATGCCAAGCCAGGTGACTTGCACGACCCACCTTATTCCCCTGTGCAACGCATTTATTGGGAACCCCTAATATAAATTATCCTTTAAAGTAAAGGAATAATAGATGCATTGGAGCAGCTTATGCATGATACTTTTGGACATGAAGTTGCGGGTTTTACATGGGTTTGATATAAAATATACAAGGTTTATATTTAGTTGTTTGCAATTTAAAATATTTTACCAGATATTCCTAATAAATGAACTATTTCTGAAATGTTTCTTTAATAAATAACACCGCTCTCTCATAACGCAGCGAAGTACATAAAGTGAACAATTGATTGTCGAGCAATCCATATCAACCTATTCAGCACCATCGCCATGGACAGCACCTGGTAACGTCATACGTACTGTAAGAAAGTATACCTTAAGAAACCCGCTAAGGTACAGTTCGGAAAACACGCCTAGAAAGGGTAAACCTGTAGTTAAGGTTTAACTTAAGAGTCTTCGTAGCGCGCTATGAGACAACGTTATCGGGAAACGCAGCCTTGCACAATACTGTAAGTGTAGTCTAATTATATTTTTTCTGACAGTTGATCTGCAGTTGGCTCTGGATGAATATATTGATCAAATGAATAAAGATAAGCCTGGTTTACTTAAGAAGGTGAGACACACAAGGCAGATGGGTCTTGCGAAGGCGAGAATCTCAGGCTGGGAGGCGGCAACAGGCCAAGTGGTCGCCATTTTGGATGCCCACATTGAGGTTCATGAACAATGGTAAGCAATAGACATGATGGGTTTGATTTTTTTAAATAAACATTGTCCTTACATGGGATCGCTTTGTTGCTCTAGGGCAGAGCCGCTCCTTGCAAGAATCAAAGCAGACAGGACAACAGTGTTGTCGCCAGTGTTCGATAATGTCAAATTTGACACCCTGGATGTTGTTCGTTATGGACCAGCGGCTCATGCGTTTGACTGGGCCCTTTGGTGCATGTATGAGTCCTTCCGGCCAGAATGGTTCAAACTTAATGACCCATCAGAACCTGGAAAGTAAGTGACGCAGACATAAATACTCCTTCTAAACCACTGGATATCAAACGTTTTTTACTTTATGGTCCCCCCATTGTCCACTGGTTTAATACCGGTTAAAACTGTGATCATAGGCAGAGTTTCGCATTTGTGCTTGGGGGGCAGACAAGCGTACTGCAATAATTTGAGATTAGTGAGAGAGTTCCCTTTCAGTCCGTCACTACAACGTCACGTCATGACAGACGAATTGGGAACGCACTTTGTGGGACTTCTATCGTGCTTTTATATCTCCAGCATAGGTTGGAGCCTCCACCATTACAGTAGTCATTGCTGTGATATCTGCATACCACGCTCCAATAAACGGTAGGTCAGTGGGTCAGAACTACCTGGTTATTAGGTTTTTAAGAGGTGCATGGAGACTAAATGCTCCATGCCCTCCCTTTATTCCTCCTTGGGACCTGTCCGTTGTGCTGAAAACTTTACAGGATGCTCCCTTTGAGCCTCTGCAGTCTGTAAATGTCAAGTTTCTAACAATGAAAACTTTGACTCTCCTTGGATTGGCCTCTGTTAAAAGGATATTATATTAAACCTGTGATTTACTCACCCCCAAGCCATCTGAGATGCATACTGTATGTCCATCATTTTCAGACGAACACATTTTCTGTTATTTTAGAAAATGTCTTAAGATGTTTAAGTTAATCAAATGTAAGTTACAGGGTCCACTCCTTCAAGTCCAAAAAATTTGAATCCATCCTTCACAAAACAAATCCACACGGCTCCACGGTGATAAAAAAGGCCTTCTGAGGGTAATCTGTGCCGCTTTGTTGTAGAAATATCCATATTTAAAACTTTATAAACAAAAATAAAGCTTCCATTAAGGCCGCCATCTTAGACTCCTCTGCATTCAGTGACCCAGTGACCATGTCCTGTACGCGCACTGCAAAAGCTTTAGGACCTCAGACCAGCTTTTTGACCGTTACGGTGGTCAGCAGAAATGGAAAGTTGTCACCAAGCAGAGGACGTCCCATTGGATTGTGGACACAATCGCCCTTGCCTATCAGGAGCAGGGCATCTCATGCCCTTTTAATTTGAGAGCTCACTCTACAAGAAGTGTTGCATCATCTTGGGCATTAGCTTGTGGTTCCTTGCTGACAGACAATAATAGCTGATTTGGTATTGCACCTGAAGCTTGTTTTGTAACAGCACAGCAGAGCGGGGCCAGCAGATGCAAATACCTGCATGCCAAGTTCCTTGCCGCTTTAGTAGCTTCTCAAAGGAGATTGGTCCGCAAAGCACGTTCCCAATTCATCAGTCACAACGTGATGTCCCTGTTCCCTTCCTTCAGGGAACGAGGGTTACATCCATAACAGAGACGTTCTTAAATATGCTTTAAAAGAATTAAAACTATTTTAGCCATAAGTTACACAGTCTACCTAAAATATTAAGATTAGACAAATAAAATATAATTTCTTATACTTGGATTTCATTAATAGCTGGGACAAAATCATAATTGGCTCTAGTCAAACTCTGCCTATGACTGTGTTATACATAATACAGATATAAAAGGTGCTGAAACATGTAAAATCATTAAATATACACAGGTTTTTATTATTTGACAAATTCAGGATTCACATCAGATTGCAGTTTTGTTTCTCTGCATTGTTAGGAGTCCCTCTGTAATGGGTATTCTTGTCGCCAATCGTCAGTTCTTGGGAGAAATTGGTGTTTTGGATGAAGGAATGGAGATTTATGGGGGAGAGAATGTTGAACTAGGAATACGTGTAAGTACATAATGTGAAAAAATCCTTAAAAATGGTCCCTAGTCATCTCTGGGCTGGTTTAAAAAAAAGTAAACCTTTGGACCTAAAGAGTTCATATTAGTACCTCTGATTGGTACCAAATGGTATACATATCTGTACCTAAATGGTCCATATTAGAACCATTTAAAAGGCTAGTTCCCCAGTGACAACCATTTTAAAAAATTCTGACAGTGTACATTTAATATTGACTGAGTAAGGTCAATTTGAGGCTCCTAATCTTATATTTAGATAAGACTTTAGCCTGGATTTCATAGGCAGGGTCACAATTGGTTAAATATTTGTTATATTAAATAAATATATCAGGTCTGGCTTTGTGGTGGGAGTATTGAAGTGGTGCCGTGTTCCAAGATAGCGCACATAGAAAGAGCACATAAGCCCTATTCACGAGATCTCAGCAAGCCCATGATGCGAAATGCCCTGAGGGTGGCTGAAATATGGATGGATGAATATAAATCAAATGTGAATATTGCCTGGAATCTACCATTTAAGGTTAGTAAAAGACAGAGGCAAAGCACCATTTATTTAAGCAAAGATAAGTCCACCCTAAACCTTTATTGAGAAATTTATTAATTTCTTCCCTATAGGATCATGGGATTGACATTGGAGATGTGACAGAGAGAAGAAAGTTACGAGAGAAACTCAAATGCAAACCCTTTAAGTGGTACCTGGAAAATGTTTACCCACTGCTAGACACCTGGGAGAACCTAGTGGGTTATGGTGCGGTAAGCATCAAGCTTAATTTAGCAGACACTTTGATCCAATTTAACATTTTGATAAACAACATGGAAGAACGTTTATATATATATATATATATATATATATATATATATATATATATATATATATATATATATATATATATATATATATATATATATATATATATATATATATATATATATATATTATAAACACGATTTAGACTATGGAAAATTTGACGGTTGAGAATTAGTCAGGTGAATGCTGAAAAGGTTGTCAGTTGTTTCTTGAAGGTTGTGATGGACTCTGGGTGGAGGCTGAAAGCTAACTCCACTAGAGAGGAACAGAATGGGTAAACATTTTTAAGTGATTTGGTGCCTCTTTCTGATGGAACAGCCAGGCAATTTACCAAACTTCCAGGCATATATGGCGAGAGGGGATGTTTCACTGTAGTAGTAAGTGGAGGTTAAAGAGCCCCTATTACATTGCAAAAAAGAAAATTTATTTTGTGTTATTTGGTGTAATCTGCTTTATGGTAAAAACATTATTTTCCACATACCATACTCTGTGCACCACCTTTCTAAAACGTGTCGATTTCTACAAAGATCATCATTCTGAGAAACATGGTGTGGTTCAATTGGCCAGCTATCCAGTGCATTGGGATTGGCCGAATCACTTAAGCTTTCAGCTCCCAACAGGAGATAATGTTGTCCTTTCTACCTTATCAATACAAGCCTGACTCTGATCCAGAAAATGCAGATGACCAAGCTGATTGATTAACTTTGCCAACGTGGCTTGATCAGAACCTAAAACCATATCTGTATTTGTGATCGCAGAAAGGACAAACAACAATTGCTACTGTATACTGTTGCCTACAATCCTTGCATTCATTGTAGTCCAAGAAAAGAGTTTTCAGTTGAAGATGATAACTTGCTTCATCGTAGACTTTGGGATTTGTAACTTTGCAGATGTTTAACAAACACTTACAGACAAGTAAAATCATAAAAAATAGGGGCTCTTTAAAGACCTAAAAGCCAGTGTCAAAGACTTCAATTTGATGCAGGCTGCTACAGGCAGAAAGTGGAGTGAGGTATAGCAACAGTATGAGAAGAAATGTGCCTTAATGTTTGGAAGTAGAGAAGTTGTGTATATTATAGAGAAGAGGAGGGGACCAAGAACGGAACCCTGGGGAACCCCAATGGTCAGCTGGTATGACATGGATGCCACTCTTCTCCATTATACCTTGAATGATCTGTCTGTGAGATATGAGTTAAACTAACTGCAATACTAAAGTGCAATACCAGTGAATGCTGACTATCCAACAGGTAGTTTTGTGAAAGATTAGCAGATTGAAGGAATGGGAAGAGTGAGACTGGTTTACAGTTGCTAAATGCTGAAGTCTCAAGTGTTGGTTTTGTGGGGTTACCCAAGCCTGTTTCAATAAGGTAAGGACACTTTCTGCAGTAAAGGATGTGTTTACAATATACTCTATGTAAATTGCGGCAGACCTGTAGTTAGTAGCAGAAGTGGGGGGGGTCAAGAGGAATTTTAGAGAGTTTTGGATACCTTAGTCTCTGTAAGTGGAGAAAAAGAGGAAAGTTGAGGATGGCGTGGAGTTAGTAAGGGGATGTTGATGCTTGGTGCAGAGAATACCCAGGTGGGGGGACAGAGAACAGAGGAGAATGTTGAGAATAGTTGTCAATTGTTTGAAGTATCATTGATCTTGTTTTGAAAATAGTTGACGTTGGCCTCCAAGATGTTAGCAAAAAGAGATTTAAGGACACAGGAGCTGAGCCATAGAACAGTGGTCACCAACCGTGTTCCTAAAGATCTACTTTCCTGGAGAGTTAAACCTCCAACCTTAATCAAATACACCTGAACCTGCTAATCAAGCTTTACATGGCTACCCAAAAATTAAAGTCAGGTATGGGGAAGCAAGGTTGGATCTAAAGTAGGCAGGAGGATAGATCTCCATGAACCACTGAATAACCATCGGAATGTCATCTTCAATATTAGATGAATCTGATATTTGCTAATGGTGCTCATATGTGCTTTCAGTATTTACATTTCTGACTGTATATTTGCCTTCCCATGGCTAAACAAGTTTATCCTTTTGGATGTTATTTTAGGGGGCATATTTTCTCGATGCATATCATAGGAAGGCATGTCAGTTCATTAATATGTATTAATATCTTAACTTCTCTCTTTCAATCTCTACATTTTTATTTTACAGTTAAAGAATGACCTACAAGAAGACCTCTGCATTGATCAAGGACCTGTACCTGGAAGTGTACCAATTCTTTATAACTGTCATTATTATAATCCTCAGGTAATGCATAAAGGTTTATAATATGTGACCCTATATGTAAAAACCAGGCTAGAGTCTCATCATTTTAATATGAGATCAAGGGGCATTAAATATTGATTTCACTCTATTTTAATCATTGACATGACCTTACTCTGTCAATATTAAAGATATTAAAGTTACATTTCACAGAATGTATATAATATTATGTAGGATGAGTTATGTAGATAACTGTAAATCACAATAAAATAACTTTAGCTGGGTTTTCATAGACTGGGTCACATCATAATATGGTTTAATCGTTTTTCTAAGAATCTCATGCTATGTACATTTAAGCAGAATCATTATTCAATAAGTGCATAAAGAGTGAGTGAACCATTCATTTTATTGTCTCTGACAGCATTGTCACTACAGCCGTAATGGGGAAATTTATGTTGGAGGCATCAAATCTCACATTTACAATTCTAACCGGTGTCTTTTGGATTCTGGCTCTGGAAACACACCAACATTACTTGACTGTAAACAAGCCAAAGAGAAAGGACTTAATATAGAATGGAGCTTTACCCAGGTACGGTACTGTGATTTTTTTTATTTTTTTTATTAATCTTAAGGTTTAAGGCTAGCAAGACTAAGACACATGTTTGAAGTCCTATTCCTAGTGTTAAGTATGTGGATTAACAATTAGTGATCTTTATGTTGTATTTTTAGGGCCAAGAAATAAGAAATAAAAATACAAACCGATGTCTTGAGATTGCACAAGGAGAAGATTCATACTACCACCTTGTTATGCAAAACTGCACAGGTCAAAATTGGAAAATACAACATGTTGTCAAAGAATTTTAATGAACAGAATTAAAAAAAACATACAGGTTCAGAACAAATGGTTAAAATATCCCAAGCTGTCACCCCTTAAAAAGGTCTCAATATGAATCTATTAGATACAGATATACTATACATCTGGTACCAATTATGCACCTTTGAGGTACTAATATAAGCTTTATTGAAAAGGTACTCTTCCAGTGACAGCTAGGGACCATTTTGTTCCCATTTTTTTCTGGGTCAAGTAAGAAAACTTTTTTACTTTTATTCATTTAACTTTTGTGTATTTCTGCTCTGTTTTATGTTAAACCATACCTTGGTGCTTTACAGAACATTTTATTCATTCATCTTTCAACTTTTGGTGTATAGATCTTAAAAGTACAGCATACAGAGCGTGTTTTGCTTCATAAACTTTGGACGTTTGCAAACTGTTTTTACTGTTGGATAAATGTTATTGTTTTTATTTGTTTGTCTACCAATAATTCATTGTGGTTTATCACACTGTTATATGTGACTTGATTTTATTAGCTCTAATTAATATCAATAACAGCTAATATTAATATTAGTTGTTATTAATGTCTCTTATAATAGATAACAGATTGCTTTCACCACTAATGAACTCTGTATCAAAAAGTTTATTTGTATTGAATGTTACTGTTGGGAGTGCCCTGTCAACCTAAACCATTAATAAACACTATGCAGCATGCATGGTGATATTTCTTTTCTACATTTACAGAGATGTAAATGATCCTAGATTTTAAATACTTAAACGTCATCAATAAACAAACTTTTACACTTTTTTTATTGATGTTTTTAAATGTGTGTTCAAAGGGTTTTTTACGGTAAGTGAGAAAACATTTTGTCATAAAACAAATTATCATATAACCTGGATTCCCTTGAGGAATTTATAGTGAGCAAATGTTTGTGCACTTGCAGTAATAAAAAGTTTAGTAAGTTGCATTTGATTTCACTGCCAAATAATTTACAGCATAGACAAAATAATTCTCAAGAAAATGTGACACTGCCTGTGAAAACCCAGCTGAAGTCTTTATTTTGTGATTTACTGTTTTCTACATAAAACCTTCTGTGAAAACATAATCTTGATATCTTTAATATTGATGAGTAAGACCATTAAATCAATGTAAAATCAATGATTGAAAAAGATTTTTGATGCTGCCAATCTCATTATTAGGTTATGTGTCTTTAGGCCCTGTTTACATTGGAGCATTTGTGTTTTAAAACTGCATTTTAAAATGAAAACAATCCTCGTTTATACTGGCATTTTAAAAAGAAGTTCATATAGTCCATTTGGAAATTTTTCGTACGAACTGACTGTATTCTCCAGAAAAACACCAAATAACTTATCTTCCCGCTGTTCAGTGCGTGTGTGTGTTACGCGTTCTCCGACAAAAAAGCTTGGCCGGATAAAGTATTAAAAATGTATATGACGTTAATTTATAAAAGTGTGCAAGGTCCGTGCACGTCCTCCGCTAGCAACACAGAAATAGCAAAAAGCGCAATCGGCTAAACGAGCATATGACGTTAATTTTATTGTTTTTATTAATTTATATTAACAAAACTTATCAACAAAACATCGATTCAAATTAAGAGACAAATTATATGAAACGAAATTTATTTTAAAGTAGCAAACAAAACTTAAATTAAACTCGGAAATAATGTCTGACCCATTACAATTCTCCCTTCATATTGGCCTTTACAACGCCCTATATGGCTAAAAATTACAGTCTATCTTTCGTAATAAGGTAACTAAATTTACAACAATATTCAAACCCAACAATAACAGACATTATCTATAAGGACACGTTAAAACAATCTGATATAGCGTTTATAATAGCTGGTTGGTAGATGCTTCTTTTTGGCAAAACCTCCGTTGCAAACCTCAATTTACCTGAATAAAAATTATTTTTACTTTGAAAATGATGCGCTGTCACGTTTACATTAGCTGTTTGTTTACATAAGACTCCGTCTAAGTTCATTTACACTGCAACCCCCGAGTTCTCAAACTAAAACAGGGTCTGCAGCGAACGACTCCGGTTATGAAACCGGTGGCATCGTGTAAATGAAAGGCGTAAACGTGGCAAAAGTAATGCGTTTTAAAAGGTAACCGCATTAATGTAAACATAGCCTTAGTCTGGATTTCACAGACAGGGTCAAACACATACAACATGAAAGTTTGTGCACAGTTGTCTCCTAATCCTGCCAAGGCATATCTCTTTCATCAGTGTATATGTCATTTCTGTAAATAATATTATCTACACAATCTCTAGGTACACATATATTCTCTAAATACATTCACATGACATGTTTTTAAAAAACATTTTATAAAATTCAAAGTTTTAAATGTTTTATCTTCAAAACAAAACTTTATAGCTGCAGTGCATTTCTAGATTAATTTAAGGCCAATTTAGTTATATTATCATAATTATATATTAAATGTAGTTTGTAAAGTTATTAGAAATGTTAATAGAAAAGTCTTTACAATAAACTTCCAAGTGTCTGCTTTCAGATGAGACCAAACTTTTTAGAGCAAAGGCGTCATGAACTGTACTTATTTTAGTTTTTCAAAAGGAGGGTAAATCCCGAGGAGGTTAATCTTTTCTTTAACATGCTTAACTCTAAACAATACTTTTGTGGGAAAATGTATTTAGGTTTTACTGTGATTAAAATTTGATCTGGTTTTACTATTTAATGCTAGATATTGCTAATATCTAATATTATGTAATATTGTATATTGTCTAATCAAATTTAAAACTAAACTATCAATGCTTTCTTTTAGTGGCTTTTAGGTTTCTCCAATTAAAATAAGACTTAAATTGTAATGATTATGACTTTATGACTATGCTGATATAAAGCATTTAACAAATTAAGGGCAAATAAATATCTGAATTATAAATATATTGGTTATTGGTTAACAGGTACTGTTTCAGAATATTTAAAACTTGTTATAAGCAGGCGCGGAGCTATGGGCGGGCCTGGGCGGGCCTGGGCCCGCCCAGATTGACAGCTGGCCCGCCCAATCAGAAATGTAAAAAATACTACTCTGTATAGTTAGACATGTATACTACTTTATGTGGTGTAATTTATCTATTGCATGTTATGTTAAAAACAGTAAAATTATAAGCAAGCCTGATAACTATTTAAAAACTATTAAAGCAGTTGAATGTTGCGTTATAATGAAATATTCCCGAGCAGCTTTCAGCCATGATCACTTTGAGAACTTTTTTTGCAAGCAAGTAGAAAACATTTTGAATAACAACACGTTATAAATATGTGCTGCGCGCTTTCCTCTCAATAACATAAACACACAACAAATATGACAGCGGGGTAAAAAATAGAAAGAAAACATCTGATCATAGTGATGTTGTTTGATATAGCGATATAGCAGCACTATATAAGTCACGCCACGTTTATTGCTACACTTTATACAATATAGCCTATTGCTTTTAAGCAACAAATAGCCTATCATAACAACCTATAAGCCTACTGTGTAATTGAGACATTAATTTAAGAAATGCATTAAAGCAGAAAGACGTAGGCTGCGGAAATATAGTGGGTTCACTTCAATCCACACCACAGACGTTCTTGGTTTGCTTCTTATTTATTAAATCGAGGCAATTGTTTGATCAAACATTGATTAATATTAAGATACAATTTATACAAAACGAAATTCACTTTAAAGAAAGTCTTTCTACAAAACAAACCTCGCAAAATCGCTTGCCCGACGTCCATTACAGGCTATGGCGAATTCCTGTCGGGCTAAAAAAAATGATGCGCCTTGGCCATCGGGCGGAGAAAAAAATATTGTAATGTGTTTGCATTCTCTCAGATTTAGTTAGGTAATTATGTTGTATGTAATTCGGCGTCATCTTGTTAGCCATTACTATCCTCACTAACAAGTGAAACTGTCAGGAAATGAAGTGAAAGCATTAAATCCATTATTCCTTTCGTTCACGTCTGATATGCGCGCTTCTCGGCTCCGCTCTTCACGAGTAGGCTTGCTCTTGTGCTCATCAAAAAGTATATTAAATTTTTATTTATTTGTCATTTCGTTTAACCCCAGAGTCTAACATTATTCTAGCAATTCCCTTTTTCTTTCTTTATTTAGTAAGTTAACTTAAATTTGTGAGAACGAAAATATATTTTTAGTGATTTGCATGAAGAGAATATGATGTTAGAAGCTTCATTTTAAGCATTTAGTAGCCGTATTTATTTAAACACTTTAATAGGTTATTTAAAAAAGTATAGGGTTTTTATTGGGTTCATTTATATTTCCTGTCACTGTGTGCAGGTTCTTTTTTGTAGGCTATGAGAGCCCAATATTTTTTTTACCAAAAAGGCTTAATAAATGTCAGGTTGCATTACAATTTAAAGTATCAATAATGTCAAAAATGTGACGTGCAGTTCGGGTGTGTGTGTATGCTGTTTAAATTAGTGTTCTGAAGTTTTGACGAATTTTATAGACTTGTTATAGTTTCTTATTCAAAAGTGACACCCATAGATTCAGGCCCACCCGGACTTAATCCATGCCCACCCATATGTCACGTTCTGCATATTTGTCTCACTATGACAAATCGCTTTATTGATTCCTACACTTTGGACAAAATCATCTGCTAAATGTTATAAAATAAAAACATGTTCTTTGTATACCCAATTGTGTCCTTTGTATAACTGTCTAAATTATATATGATATGAATCATAATATCTACTTGAATTATGACTGGGGCGGCACAATGGCGTTGCACTATTGCCTCACAAAGCAAGAAGGTCCCTGGTTCTAGGTCCAGTGGCCGTTATGTGTAGAGTTTGCATATTCTCACTGTGTCAGCGTGGGTTTACTCTGGGTACTTCGGTTTCCTCCACAGAACAACAACATGCAGGTTAAGGGAACTGGAGATACCAAATTGCCCCACCGGACGCAGGACACAGCCTAAAGTAATGCCCCCTCACGCCAAAACATCACGTTGCATAAAAACTCTAATTAAAACGTATGTTTACAGAAATAGGTTAGCGACTAACACAAGTGTCTATTTTAATGCTTCACAAGGTTTAAGATGTTTCCTTTCCTGTAAAAATCGTGCAATACATATACACTTTGGCGTGTATATGATTCGTCAGTCCTTCCCATTTCCTTAAACGATGCATCTTTTTTGTCGTTTTATTTATTGGTTTCTCAATTTTTTTGCTATTTTTTTACCATTTCGCTTGGGTTTAGGGTTAGAACAACTTTGTGTTATATAAAATGACATCCTAACTCAAACCCCAACTCTAACCCCAACTCCAAGCGACCATGGCTTAAATATGGACAAAAACATGGAGAAACCTGTATATTAAATAACCTCATTAAGCAAATCTAAAATCTAACCCTAAACCCAAGCGAAAATGGTTTAAAAAATTGAGAAACCAATAAATAAAACGACAAAAAAGATGCCCGTTTAAGTGAATGGGAAGGACTGGCGCATCACATGCACGCCAAAGCGGAATCTGGCGTATATACTGCACGATTTTCACACTTCGTGCTATTTATACGCATCCTCACTGAGTAGTCTCACCAGAGGGCTTTAATTAAGGATTACAGTAATACTGCTTACCCAGGCAGTCTCTCTGGGTACCCTCCTCACCACAAAATAAACTCAGCACTATATGCCAATGCGCTTGGCCTGAGAGCGGGCGTTCTATAGTTGTCATGGTTTCCAAATATATGAGGTCATAGAATGGCCCTTTGGGAAGCTTGTAAAATAAAAAGCTGCAGTACCCAATTTGAGCTTGGCGTGGTGCGAATTCTGATGTTCGGAACAATGTGAGCTCTCGCACACGTCACGGACGCAGTCACACACGACAAGATTTTACTGTACGACTTAACAAATTCTGACGTAAGCATTTTCGCACCAGTGAGGATAAAGTGTGCTACTTTTCGTTGTGGCAGAATGTACAAAAAACAAAAGGAGATGGCAAAGATATTGGCTTACGTGCAGAGAACATCATGGATTTCTGTTCTTTGTATTTCTGTTTATGCATTACGAAATTACAATAGGGCTGTGGCGGTGAATTTGAGTGGCTACTAGCTTTTATGCGGTTTTACTGGCTTCATCTGTCATGATTGTAGTGCCAAGTAAATATCTAAATTGCTATTATAAATGTAACATATATTGTTGCTTTTGTAAAAATATCACGGTTTAAAAACAAATTAATGGGAGTATTTATTTATTTGTAAATGCACAAGGAGGAGCAATGAGGTAAAACTCAATGTAGGCTAATGTAACATGTTTTTCCCCTTTATGATTAAACTATAAAGACAAGATACAGCATACACAAATAAATACACATTTTTAAAATAATTTAATTTAAAGCACATTGTTTAGGCTTGTTAAGTGCAAATCTACGGAACCTCGGTCAATGCGGTGTCTTAACGCGATAAACTGAGCCCGTACTTGTGCATCTGTAATTGCATAAAACAAATATTAATGATATATTAAAATAGGGCATTTTTCATAGTATGTAAATTAATACATAGCTATAAAAATATAGTATAAAAAACAAATTAATCATTATTTTAATGACGTTTTAGGTACAAGTGCCACATTTGTCTTTCTTCTTCTGTGTTTTGTCACCTTCTGATTGGTCAACTTCAAGTGCATCGCCAAATTGTCTCGATCACCCGCACCAACACTATGAATTTATGATGACAGCTACCGCACTTTTTTGACATGTTTAAAAATTATCGGCAGATTGTGAGGTGCTTGTAACCTGCTAAGCTCGTAATTCCTCTCATACAGTGCGAGCCACGACCATACAAGCATCAACGATTTGCTCCCAAGCAAACATTGCAAGGTGGGGCCCACGTGGGCCCAAAATGGGCTTTATATTTGGGGGCCTATATTTTGTCCACTGGTTCCACTATGGCCCCACCTTGATTAGCCCACAAGAATTTGATATAGAATCTGAGTGTGGCTTAAGTGGGGCCCAGCTGGACATAGGACCCATATTGCCCCCACTTAATGAAGCCCATGTTATATACCAGGGCCCAGTATGGGTTTTTAATGGGTACTGGACAGGTCCCTCATTATGTAATAAGTATACTTTTAATTCTTAATTGTAATTTACCTACTATATTAATTTAAATAATCGCATGTGAGCTCATACGACAGCAAAAATTGTACCGTGTACGCCCGCCTACGGGACATGTGAGTAGTCTTTAGATATTTCTCAAATACAGCATAATCTTCTTGTTCAGCAATCTTTTTTCAACAACTAATTTGAAGAGAAACTATACTTCAATTTGCTATATCACATATGAAACGGTCAAAAGCTTTGTGTTCTTCCTGTTCGTCAGAACTTATATTCTGTCCTTCAATAACTTTTCAAGAATGACATCACTGAACATCCACAGTAAGAAGAAATATAAACCAAATTAATATAACACAGAACAGTAATTAACTCATTAACAAAACAATTATTTTTTAACAAAAACAATAGAGCCATGCTAAAGTAGCCTAACATGTACATTATGCATCACGTTAAAAACAATTAGTGTCTATTATCTATTTTCTGTAATATCCAAAGTCTTTGTAAGGCAGAGAAACACTCCTTAATATTTGAGGAGTGTTAACAGTCCATTTCACAGATAAGGCACAACTTGCAGGCCTTATCAAGGTATTGGTCTTAGTTTCAACCAACACACGACTTACCAGTCCTTTTTTTCCGCTTTCATAATTCTTCCACAGACCCATGACTTTCTTGGAAACGAGTCACTAATCATTAAAGGTATCGCTACCTGCTCTTAAAGCTGTTGGATAAATTTTAGGATATTCATCTCCTTAGCCAAGAGAGCTATATCCTAATTTAGTCTTTAGTGTCTTACTAAACATTCGCTGGACGAGTGTTGGCCAGACACCCAAGACCTTTATTTGATCCACATACTTATAATGGCTTACAACCCATTGTAAGTACTTTACATTTGAGCGTATGTTTGTTTCCCTTAATTGGGATGGTGAAGAATGTTTTTAAAATATTAATAATTAATATTATTAATTATTATTTATCATTAAGCCCCTCCTTTAAAATCGCTACACATACATGTCTTCCTTTTAGAAAAGTCCAGGAGGTAAGACTTTTGCCCTTTCATTAATAACAGGTGATAAGGTGTTAATGGTACTGTATCCGTGGGATCATCTGTTGAAATGGTAGGTGGTCTGTTGTTTATTATTGCTTCCACTTCACACAGGAATGTATGCAAGCTCTCATTCAGCACAGATCTCATGATTTTTCTAACAGACCATATGGGTGATTCTCACGAAACCATTGAAACACTACGGCACTAATGATTTTAGCTTTAAAATGTGTAATATAGTAACATTAAAAAGCATCAGAATTAACACAATACTGTGTTCTTCCTTGCACAATGTGTGATTTCAATATAAGAATTTATAATTGTAATTTTTTTTCTCATTTTCTGCTGAAATTCTCATTACCGCAATGTGTCCGGCTGTGTTTGAACATGCGTTATGTTGTAATTTAATCAAATGAACACAAAAATATTAAGAAAAAAATAAATGGATGTTTTGCTAGACTACTTTAGATGACAGAAAAAATATTTACTGAATATTCATGTATAATAATAATAATGAAGAAAAATTAGGAAAATGATGTATCCATGCCTGATGTTCTCATCCTCCGCAACACTTTTTGAGAACAGTTTAAGCACACATACAGAATTTTAATAAAGTTTGATTTTGAGTGACCAAGCACATGGACCAGTTACTTCAAGATGGCTACCAGGTAAGATCATTTTTTTACAGTTAATTTGAAATATTGTCTTGTCAGAATGCTTACACGACATTTTGATTATCATTACCGCAACAGATGCTTATTAAATGTTAATTTAATTAATAGAAGCACAATACGTTGATTTTAAATGCATGTGCAGAATCTCCAAATTATGTTCTTTCAGGTTTGTCATGTCATTTTGAAAATATGTCAGTGTTGATGTTTTCTGACTGTTGCGGTAATGAGATTTTTTAGGACTAATTTTTTTAATTATGTTACAAAAAGTGTTACATGATAAGTAAAAGTTTTAAAATTAATGGTCCCATTTACTCCAGACTTTGTTTTTCAATGTCTGGTGGGAAAAAAGTAAATTTAAGCAATTTTTACATTTTCATGCTTGACATTTTTAAAACCAAGTTTTCGTGAGAATCACCCAATTCTCGCATGAATGTCTCTTAAGATTAAAGTTGTGACATGTGAGACTTTAGGTATAATGATGGGATCATTTTTTACATGCTTGCAGATCAGGGCCGGATTAACCATATGGGCAACTGGGCAATTGCCCAGGGGCCCAAGACCTCCAAAGGGCCCAGGGCAGCAAGGGCATGAGCAAAATACTGTATCTGGTAATATCCCGCTGGCCGCTTTATATTAAACAATCTGTCAACGCGGGATTTTGCGCTGCAAAGAGAGACGCTGCGCTGCCTATTACTTTAAAGTGAGTTGAGAGCGGTTGAGTCTCATGCGGCCTGACCAATGAAGAGAGGGCCTCAGGTTAAGACCCTCTCCTCATTGGTCAGTCCGCATGAGGTGGGTGAGTCAAAGGTTCGCCGAGCATTACGTGACGCAAGGCGTTAGTAAAATTAAAAAAGGAAAAGGACATCAGAAACGCAGAAAATGTAAAGTATAAACAGTGGTGTAGTCTACGTGATACGCAGGTATCTGCGCGATCCTATCGGCGTATGAAATCAAATTACTATAGCGGCGCAGAGTGACTGGGGAGCAGAGAACCTACAGGCGAGTGACAGCTAAGTAGCGCGAGAGCGATTCCAGTTATCACATGGAGAAATCTGCTTTGAATCGCTCTCGCGGTACTTTGACATCACCAATAGGTCTGCTTAGCGCCAAATGAAGTCAAACCTGCAGTGTAGCTGCTCACGCGACACTGTAAACAAACCAACCATGAGGAGTAGTGAACGAGTGGAGCAGTGCACAACATAAAATCCGGAGAGTTAACAACCCACATGTGAGTAAACAACATTTAAATCATCAATCCAGTTTGTTACTTTATCTGGAGGTAAGGCTCCAATAAAATAAAATAAGCCAGTGTTTATGTCCTGATGGTTTTTAGCTGCCTTCCAGCATGTTTGCTTGTGCTTCACAGTGTTAAACTTACTTACCCTGTGTTAATTTATATATCTACGTTCAAGATGTAGCCTATATATGATCTTAAACTTCTGTGAGAGAAATCATGTCTGGGTTGATGTTCAGTTCAGACTTGCAAATTAAAGAGCAGTTTCTTCACTTTGGTTTGGGTGTCTAATATTAGGCTATATGATGGTCTTGTAATAGTAATTAATAAAAGCCTATTTTCATTTTTAGACAATGCTTGTATATGCAAAAAATAAGCTTTTTATATCAATGACTATGCAAATTAGAGTTAATCCATTATCATCTTAAATGTGTATTAATTAAAAAGTTCTGTCAAGTGAGCTTCGGTCAACGACGAGGACAACTCAGCTAAGTTAGCCAGGACTTTTCTACACCGCCAGCTTACTTTTACAGCCCGGAGATTATACAGATGCTGATGTGTTTAGTTTTCATAGCATCATATGTGAGTGAATGTCTTTGATAGGGGACATAGTAGTGCATTTGTATGAGCATTTAAATATTTGTAAATCAAAATACACCTGATGACAGTTAGAATTTGAAGTATTGAGTATATTTACTGTATATTACAGTAATATATTCTGTATATGACCATATTATGGTGATCCTGGGGTCGTGATGATGGGGCCCTTGAATATTGTTGCCCAGGGTATAACAAAGTGTTAATCTGGCCCTGTTGCAGATCTACCAAGATGACATCCAACTATGAGCAATCCATCCTGAAGTGTAGGATCCGTTTTAGAAAGGCAGCTGTTGTTTTTCACAAATGGATTATCATTTTTTAACGGACATTTCTTCTTTGAATTTTGATTTTGAGTGAACTTGATGATCTTATTTTCAGCCCTTGTTTAAGCAACACTATGTAGTTTTTTTACCTTTTAAATAATGTCTCTAAAATTATTTCAGTGATAGAACAACTCTTAACTGGATGAATTGTACTGTTGCTGCAACCTGATCAGCCTCCTAGCTGCTACAAGCACACTCTGAAAGTGGCAGTGGAGGGTAGAGCACACAGCCCCGCCCCTCCCCCTGCCTACAGAAGAGTGTCTGATACCAGGCAAGGTTGCACTTTTCAACCACATGGGGGAGCTGTAAGTCATTTTGTACATGAAAACTACATAGCGTTGCTTTAAGTTCTGCATTGTTAGAGCTTTGCAGTTTTCTGCTGTGGAATTTGTTTTACAACTCAGAACATTTCTGTTTTTGCTGTGCTGTATAACCATGTCTTTGAAACAAATGATCCATCCCACGTCTCTCTTTAATTTTTTACCAAATGGAGTAATAATTGCTGTGCCATCAACTGATCACTTGCTACGATTGTCTTCTGTGTTTTCCTAAGGGAAAATTACACTTGGAGAAGACTTAGCTCCAGACAACCATCTTGTATTCATACAAGTTCTGATTTACATCTCCATTTGGTAACTATAGGAAACAAAGCATGTCACTGTCCTCTTCAGGAACTTTCACCTGGTGGTAGGCTACATAGCTTCAATATCTGCAAACATGTGATCTCGTCGAGGATAATGAAATAAAACAACCAATTACTTTGTTATTGAACTCAATCATATAATCATCGATAATCATCGTCAGATTTTACCTAAAGTTTAAATGACCTCAGAATACTTCCAACTGCTGTTCTTCTGACAACCATCTTTTTGTTATAGTATAACTTAACTAAAAACTAGACGAGAAGTGACCTTTCTGCCCTTACGACACGACAACTGGTTGAATCTAGTTGCTCATTAGCCTTACCAAAATTAACTATGGTTTTACTACAGAGTTAAACCATGCTTAGGGTAGTTAACATGGTTAGCGTGGTTACTACACTTTTACCACAATAAAACCATGGTTAATTTTCTTAAGGGATAACAATGAGCTATCATTGCTGACACGTATTGTTTTACTTAAAACACATTATAACAACAAAAAAATAATGCAAATTAATCCCTATTAATTAATCCACAGGCATTTTAGCAAAAATGCCTTAAATCTGAATAGCACTGCTGCTACAGTACCAAGGTTCAGCACCAGATGACAGTACAAGCCAATTTTAGGCATTTCCTCAAATAAAACACACACAGTGTATTATAGTCTTCACACTCCTGTATGTGCACATGTTTGATTAAAAACAACAGAGTAAACGATACTCTTAGTCCAGTGTTAAAATTGTCATGGTTTAAATAAACTCTTCAGGACAAATGTGTTAGTGAGTTCGGGCCGAGTTCGGGTAAAAAATATAAGGGTCATTCTTTGGATTCGGTAATATTTCAACTTGGACTTTTTTAATTTTTGAACTACAAATGATTACAGGCGAGCGCTTTAGACACGGCGCGTCCTGCTTTTTACATGCATATGTGAATATTTTAGATATAGGCCTACATTAAGTTTGCCTTGCAGATAAATATTTCATGTTTAGCCCTTCACAATATAAGTATGACGACAACATATATCAGAATCTGCTATCCACCCCCATCCACACAACAAACATAAAGTCCTCTGTTGAGCAGAAGGTCATTGAAACGTTACGTCGCCATCACCGTTATCATTTTCTGGAGGCTGAACTCGGAGAGACCAAGCCTGCCAAAACAGTCAGCTATTAATCTGGTGATGGATCCTGTTCCTGGTCAGCTCTCTGCTGCTCCTCACACGTTGTCTAATTTGAGTTTTTTTTTTGTACATAAATTATATTAAACTAATGGTTTTGGTTTGGGCCAAATGCTTGGTTTGAGGAATGCTTTATATATGTGACCCTGCCTGTTTAAACTCAGCTGAAGTCATTTTTGTGATATACTGTTTAACATAAAATCAGCCTACATTAAATGTAAAATATAATCTTGATATCTGTAATATTGGCTGATGTCATGTCAAAAACCCTGGACCACAAAAACAGTCATGAGTCAATTTCTTTATTAAGAATTTTGAACCTTACAATGTATTGTTAGCTATTGCATTAAATATACCCATGCTACTTATGGCTGGTTTTGTGGTCAAGGGACCCAATGTTTATGATTTTATACTTTAAAATTAATACATTTATTTGAAATAATGTGTGCATACTAGGCCGTCAGTAATTATTACAGATGAAATACTGGGTTAATAAAAATAAGCATAAGATCAATGCAAACTAAATGTTGTTTTGAGGTAAAGGTCATACTTTTTGGTTTCTGGGGCTTAAGCCCCGGATGTTTTGCCAAAAGCCCAGAATCTTTTTAGATTTGTAATATGAATTCATCCAGTACGCTAGATGGCGGCATTTAGCTTTAAACACTCTGGTATAAACAAATGAAAGATTGAAGTTGAAACGAAAGTTTGTAAATAATCAGGTCTTCCGTCCATTCCATATCCATTTTCAAATCGAAAACGACAAAGCTAATCGAATTTTCATTTACCGTTTCATTTTCTTCATTTGCGTAACTCTAAACAGTGAATCTAGTAGTTTGTGCAATTTCACATCTTACCTTTTGGCGTAGTGAATGTAGTAGAACAAAAAGCATTACATAGTCAATTTCACAGCAACTGCATCAGCGAAAGATCACAGCTCTGCATGTGCATGTTTGTTCCCGCTGAGATATTACGGACAGCAGACTTTCTTTGTCCCAGCAACTTATTATAACTACAAAACAATAAATTGTAATACATTATGATATTGCTTCACCAAATCCTTGCACATGAAACAGCAGGTGCGCCAAGTGTGCGTGCGCAAGGATCTATAAGTATGAATATTACGCCATTTGGGGCACACCTATACTTTTAGTAAGGATAATTATGCAGTTTTATAAATGGGAACCCTGTTATTTGTTCAAATGTGTCATCTTTGACGTCTAGTCCTATTGACAATATCATTAATTGTGTAAACCACTCCCAGGTCTCATATTCATATTAACAATCAACTGTGGACAGACACTTTTATAAACAGGTGCTCTTACATTAAGAGTGAATCACAAACATCAGGAGAGATTTAAAATGCGGATTGTTGCAAGGGTCAGTGTTTTAGTTTTCTGTCTCACAGTTTACTCTCTAGTGTATTTAGCATTTTTTAGACATCAGGAGGGGTCTAATGATAAGATACAAAGACCAGAAGATCTGGAAGTCCTTACAAGACTGAAAAGAATAGAAGATCAAGTTTATAAAATAGGTGAGTTTGTGACACTTCACTGACTGTATGATGTACTAGTCTAACATTTATTAAAATTTCCCTTTAAATTGTATTTGTGACCTTTAAGTTTAATATTGTGTTATGATATTGAGTAGAAATTGGATTTAGTCTGGTACTATGAATAGACTTTGGTAAATATTATTCCTGTTAAAATGTGAAGACTTCTCATCTGGAAACCTTATTTGATCTTTTTTTTTAGCCAAATCCATAGAGGGTAAAAATGATCAAGTGAAAGAATCTCTTGTGGAGCAGGAAAAAATAATGAAAGTTAAAAAGTTGCATCCACATTTGTTTCTCTTCAAATCGTGGGGAAATGAACTTTCAGAGGAAGAAAAGACACAAGCAGATAAACTCTTTTGGGAATATGGATACAATGTGTTCTTGAGTAACAGATTACCAGTCAACCGAACAATCCCTGACACTCGAGATCACAGGTAACTGACTTATTTCTGTTTATTTATGCCCAGATTGTTCAACGTACACAGCCTGGCATACACCTGGATTACAAGCACTGAAATATAAATAAGGCCAGATGACTAAAAAAGGTGAAAACTGTGTAGTAGTGCAAATAAACATTTGTCATCAAAATAATAAAAAGTGATTGAGATACATCTGTGGACCAAAAAAAACAACAACTTTAAATTACATTAAATCAGTCTGAAGATACATCTGAAGATACACACAAGCCAAACATGTAGCTTGTGCTGTTGACTTATTTAGTTTCCAATAAAAGAGAGGGCTGGTAGATATTTAATGTACAAAGATAATTAAGATCACATTAATATTTGCTAAGGGTTTTCTTTGTTTTTGCTAAATATTTACACACTGTAAATAGTGAAAAGCTGGTTCAACTTAAAAAGAACGCCCAAAAATGTTTTTAATTTAATTAAAAAATATATATTTTTTGTTTCGGTAACACCTAAAAAGTTAAGGTTATTGGAAAAAATGTAAGTTGGAAAAAATCTGTTTTTTTAGGTGTAACCAATTGAAGTAACTTTTAAGTAAATCCAACTTTATCTTTTTACAGTGTTACTGTTTCCACCCTTTCTTTGAACGTGTTTGTTACTGTACCTTTAAAGGGGACATTTCACAAGACTTTTTAAAGATGTAAAATAAATCTTTGGTGTCCCCAGATTACATATGTGAAGTTTTAGCTCATAATACCATATATTTATTTATTACAATTTATTATAGCATGTTAAAATTGCCACTTTGTACACAATGTTGTGCCACATTTGCAGTTTTGGGTGTGTCCTTTATAATACAAATTAGCTGATGAAATGCACACACTGATCACCATTATAGTGGTTTGTTGAAATTAAAACTCTATTGTGCTGTCAATTATTTCTCTTTCTCTGCACTAAATGGCAATGTATGTGGTTGGATAGTGCATATTAAGGGGTGGTATTATTATAATAAGATCCCCTTTTAACATCACAAAGGAGAAAAATTTCAATGACCTATTTTTCACATGCTTGCAGAGAATGGTTTACCAACACGAAGTTACTGGGTTGATCTAGTGATGGTCGCTTTCGAAGCACTGCTTCATGAGGCTTCGAAACATTTACGAATCTTTTGTTTCGAATCAGAGGTTCGGAGCTTGTTTCAAACTGGCCCAAGTCACGTGATTTTAGCAAACGAGGCTTCATTACGTCATAACTGTTTCGAAACGTTTCGAAAATCCGATGGTTCACCAGTAGGGGGAGTTGATCACATGACCAGTGTCTAATAAGTTTAGGTGAACTCGGGTCAGTTTTATTATGAAAGTTCATAAAACATTTATCCTTCTGACTAATAACACTGCCATGTTGTCTACTTTTTGTTTATAGACATATTTAATGACAAAAATGTGCATAATTAAAAGGGTAGTTAGTTTTATTCATTTGTTTTCCCTAAATAAAACTAGAAACACATAATACACTTTTAACTATGTCTTAATTAAGTTAAATACTTTAACATATTTTAATAAAAATCTTGCTATTATTTTGTAAAAAAAGTGTAAAATGTTTCGACACATCTGCTTTTACACTATTTTGACCAGCAGAGGTCGCCAGCGTGTGTGGGTTTCGAACTGCTTCGAAAAACTGAATCAATTTTCGAAGCAATTGGTTCAATTGATTCGAAGCTTCGAAAAGCTTCGTTTCTCCCATCACTAGGTTGTTCTAGGTCTGGGCGATGTGGCCCAAAATAAAAATCCCAGATTTTTTCACAAAAAAAACGATTTACGATTTAAATTGATTTCCCCCCCTACTGAAAAATCATTCTGCAGATTGCAAAGAAATTGTTCAAAACAAGTTTTTAACTTTATTTCCACAGTATATATGGGGACCATATCTTTAGCAATGTACATTGCGACAGCATCTGTGATCATTTTCCAACTGCCCCTATTATCATACTGGATAGGTATGCGTGGGTCAGGATTTTTTTCAACCCGCAGGTCCCGCTATTATGAAAAATTTGGCGCGCCACGCACCACTGTATCTATTTTTCCAACCCGCCCTGTGACCATTAAAATAGACATACTAAGAGTAATGGGTAATGTAAACGAAAACAGCCTTTTTTGAGCCAAGCACTTTTACATCGCCCTGTAAACTGGCAACAATACGCTTAAGTTATGAACCATAGGAACCAGCATTGTCGTATTATAATTATAAACATTTTTAACCTTTACAAAGCAAAGTTTGTATTATCTACCGGCAACTTCAGACGTTAATACGTCTTGCACCTCGTCTTTCATCTTCACTTTTATTTCTCTGTTTATTTTATTTTTGTGGCTGGCAGCGGAAGCTACTTTGCGCTTTCGTGACGTAAGGCCAACAGTGATATCAAGTTACGTTGCTACATAATTTAACCTTATCAAAGAACCTAATATAATATGAAAATAAACATTCCCAAATATTTAATAAAGACAATGTAGTATTGCACGCAACATAGAAAGCAGGCTGTTTTTTTGGGTGTTTGCTTGTGCTGCCGCGGTCTTTCGCAGGGCACAACATCTCTCCCACTCGACAGCATGCCTCTGTTTAAGGTGCTGCAGTAAATTGTTATAACGTTACCTTTGCTAGCAACAGACTTCTAACACACTTTGCAGCGGGGTGTTGTTTGTTTTGTGTCTGACGCCGCAAAACTGAACCAATTCCAAATAACAGATGACACTGTGCCTTTCTTAGGAACGCGTTCTTCCATGATCGCTGCCATGTTGTTTGTGTATCTCTATGGCAAACGCGCGGGGGAGGGCTGAGCCCACTCGCAACTACGGGAGCCCAGAGGGGAGTTTTGGCAGATGACCATGTCAAACATTAAACGCAATGTGAAATCAACGATTGAAATCAAACTCCTTGATCTTATCATTTGATTATTTTCAACTCATATTATCTTCAACTCATTTCAAATGTACATAAATTCAGGTGTGCTGGGAAGATCTACCCTAAGGACTTACCTACCATCAGTGTGGTTTTGGTTTATTTTAATGAGGCTCTGTCAATCATACAGAGGGCTGTCTGCAGCATCATTGACAGAACGCCTTCTCATCTACTAAAGGACATCATCTTGGTTGATGACTACAGCTCCAATGGTTTGTTATTAGGCGTATAATCCTCATTTTCAATAGCTATTTTCTATCATCAACATGTGATTTGTGTTTGGTCTATTAACGTGTACAAGAGAATTTTAGATTCTTGAATGGGTACCAAATTAAATATCTTTCATGTAATTCATAAGATTATAAGTTAAATCATTAGATTTGGGTTTCATTTAGGTCCTGCAGAGATCCTGCAGGTTTCTGCTATTGCTCAAGTGGAAGAGGAGCTCACATGAAATACTTGACACTTAAGCTTATAATTTTATTCATTTTTTAAAACTTTTTTGGTTGTATTCTAATAAAGAGACTAAGGAATAATTACGGTCACTATATCATTGCAAAATCAACAAATCTAATGGTGGCATGATGGCCTAAGACTTTGCACAATATTTTAAATGTAGTCTAATTATATTTTTCCTGACAGTTGATCTGAAGTTGGCTCTGGATGAATATATTGATCAAATGAATAAAGATAAGCCTGGTTTACTTAAGAAGGTGAGACACACAAGGCAGATGGGTCTTGCGAAGGCGAGAATCTCAGGCTGGGAGGTGGCAACAGGCCAAGTGGTAGCCATTTTGGATGCCCACATTGAAGTTCATAAGCAATGGTAAGCAATAGACATGATGGATTAGATTTTTTTAAATAAACATTGCTATTACATCAGATCACTTTGTTGCTCTATAGGGCAGAACCGCTCCTTGCAAGAATCAAAGCAGACAGGACAGCAGTGTTGTCGCCAGTGTTCGATAAGGTAGAATTTGACACCCTGAATCTTGTTCAGTATCTGCCAGCGGCTCATGCGTTTGACTGGGCCCTTTGGTGCAAGTATGAGCACTTCCGGCCAGAATGGTATCAACTTAATGACCCATCAGAACCTGGAAAGTAAGTGACGTAGACATAAACACTCCTTCTTCTAAACCACTGGATATCAAACTTTTTGACTTTAAGGCCCCCCCATTGTCCACTGGTATAATACCGGTTAAATGCGTTTGTGCTTGGGGGCAAACAAGCGTACAAAATCATAATTGGCTCTAGTCTGGGGGGGAAGGGGCTAAACCCCCAAACTCTACCTATGACTGTGATATACATTACATTGACATTAAAGGTGGTGAAACATGTTAAATCATTAAATATACACAGGTTTTTTATTATTTGACAAAATCAGGATCCACATCATATTGCAGTTTTGTTACTCTCCATTGTTAGGAGTCCCTCTGTAATGGGTATCCTTGTAGCAGATCGTCAATTCTTGGGAGAAATTGGTGTTTTGGATGAAGGAATGGAGATTTATGGGGGAGAGAATGTTGAACTAGGAATTCGTGTAAGTTATATTTCACATTGTGGAACTGAAACAGTAATATGTGTGAAGGGTTAATATATGAAATGCGACTCTGCATCTCTGGGGCAGTAACCTTTCAAAAAAGTAAAACTTTGCACCTAAAGAATTCATATTAGTACTTCATATTGTTACCAAATCTATACATATCTCTACCTAAATGGTCCATATTAGAACCTTTTTAAAGGGTACTGCCCCAGTGACAGCTTGAAACCATTTTTATTTCTGACAGTGTATCTTTAATATTGACTGAGTTAGGTCATGTCATATTGAAATTAAAATAAAATCAATGATTGAAATCAAAATTTTATTTATATTTGGATAAGACTTTAGCCTAGATTTTATAGACAGGGTGACAACTTGTTAAAAATGTAATATTAAATACCCTTTGATATTATATCAGGTCTGGCTTTGTGGTGGGAGTATTGAAGTGGTGCCGTGTTCCAAGATAGCGCACATAGAAAGAGCACTTAAGCCTTATTTACCAGATCTCACACCGCACATGATTCGAAATGCCCTGAGGGTGGCTGAAATATGGATGGATGAATATAAATCAAATGTGAATATTGCCTGGAATCTACCATTGAAGGTTAGTAAAAGACAGAGGTAAAGCACCATTTATTTAAACAAAGATAAGTCCATTGAGAAATTAATTAATTTCTTCCCTCTAGGATCATGGGATTGACATTGGAGATGTGACAGAGAGAAAAAAGTTACGAGAGAAACTCAAATGCAAACCCTTTAAATGGTACCTGGAAAATGTTTATCCACAGCTGGACACCTGGGAGAATGTATTGGGTTATGGTGTGGTAAGCATCATATTTACATTTGCATTTATAGCAGACACTTTGATCCAATTTAAAGGAGCGGGGCGTGGCGATCTCAGGTCATTACAGATAATGAGGTAACAGGAGAAAAACATTATGGGCTCTATCTTACACACGGCGCAAGTGTCTTTTGCTAGTTTCCACCCTGCGCAATTATAATTTTCACGTTTAGCGCCGCGTTGTTAAATAGCAAATGCATTTGCGCACACTTTTGCACCCACGGGCGTTCTGGTCTGAAAAAAACTGATGTCCAAGTGCTGACCCTTGGGGAGAGCCGTTTGTAAATTCTTTATCTCATGTTTGTTACAAATAAAGTATGTTTAGAGTACTAACCTTTTCTTGCAAATTATTTTTTGATGATATTGGATAGCCATACATTTAAAGCAATTACAAGCCTGCTTTTTTACTTCCATGACTAAAAGAAAATGGGTTTTAAAGGTTTTAATGAAAAAAAATAACAATTTCAATAAAAGTGAAAAACAACACAATTATTTAACATGAATCTTAAACTGGGGATCTTCTTCCTCCGCTTAGTTTTTCAGTTTACAAAGTCCGTCATCTAAATAAGGGGATGAGAGCTGAGACCCTCATTGGTTTATTGCACGTTACACCCAAAATAATCCCATTAATCATTAAAAAAAAAAGTAGGACCAACCCTTTTCGCCCATGTGCTCGGCGCACAAACCATTTTTCCCGTCTTTAAATTAGCAAAAGTGGATTCGTACACGCCCATTTAGACGTTGCGCTGTGCGCTTTAGACAATGCACTTAGATTGTTAAAATAGGGCCCTATGTCTCCCCCTTCTTATACAGTAAACACCAAATGATGGTATTTGTTTTCAATTTCACCTACATAATCTAAAAGTAGACATTTTAAGCATTATGTAGACATGTATCTTTTGTTTGTATGACAAGTATTCGTTAAGTTACAGTTCCTTTTTTTGACGTGTTTCTGAAAGGACTTCACTGAGGGAGAGAACAGAATGCGCATCATGTTTATTTTCTCAATTTTGCAAAAAGCACAACATTTTGTTTTTATTGGGAGTGGACACAAAAAACTAGACACTTTAATGTTTTAAATGATGTATAAATCATATCTGTATGTCCAAAATAAGCAGAGTAATCTAAGTCTTTTTGCGGACTCATTGAAAAATAAAGAACATAGATATATAGAATATACAGTTTGTACAGTATAAAGGCATTATGTTTATTGAATATCCCCACAATACATGGAAACCTGTATGTGTGTGTGTGTGTGTGTGTGTGTGCGTGCGTGTGTGTCCTCAAATCAGTTTTGAGAAAAAAATCTTAATATTTTATTAAACATTTAGCAGTTTTGATCAGGACTGAGGCTGATTAACAGTTTTATGCAAAAAAGTTTGAAACCAAATATTAATCTGATTTTTACAGCAGTTAAGTTTAGTAAATGTTTACATCACAAACATAACGAAAGGGTTGTGAATTTGCCCACAGTGTATTGTTGAGTTCTTGAAAAATCAAAATGAGATTTGTCAGCAAATGAAACAGCAAATGTTTATTTATGTTTTTAGGTTGGTTGAGGACCCTTCTACTATGACTATGCCTCTTTGTTAAGACTGCCTCTGTAGAAAACTAATATTTGCTAACGTTGCTTATATTTGCTCTCAGAATTTACATTTCTGACTGCATATTTGCCTTCCCATGGCTAATAAAGTTGATCCATTTTGATGTTATTTTAGGGTGCACAGTGCTGGTCCTTTAAATACGCAAATTACGCAATTTGCATAGGGCCCCCGCACCACTAGGGTGCCCCATTGATCTCAAAATAATTTAAATACCATTATTGTCAGGAACTGCCCGCCCGGTCGCTCTATCATGTACTAGAAATAATATAGACTAGACAGGACTGACTCCTAACAAACAAAACTGGACTCGACCCAAACACGGACTGGACACAAGCCGATCAACGAGATCCGGGGAGACTTGACAGACAACATGGTCAAGGGCATGAAAAATACATTTAAATGCACAACGCACGAGCACAGGATGCTAGACAACAGGGCATAAGGGAACAAATCAAGAGGGAACAGTGGAAACTAATCAAACATTGATGGGAGAGCTAACAAGACGACGAGTGGGTGGGAACACAAACGAGACACAGCAGCACACAGACCAAACAAAGAGCATGTGCTACAACACAAAACATGGGTACTGCCATGATCCTGCCACATGACTACACAACTATGCATAACTATGACAGGAGGGCAGGATCATGACAAATATACCAAATTATATAATTTTAATAATTTGCAAACATGCGGATTTATGCAGGTTTTTAAAAATACTAAAAATAATTTATTTAATCACTTATGTATTCGGACAGCATGCAGGCCATTTCCCAATCCGAAGGCTGCAGCCTTCAGAGGTCGCATTTGTAGGCTGCATTTCAGAATATTAACAATTATAAAGTTGACTATTATATAGTTAATGGTAAATTGTTATAATATGCTTATGACTTGTGAATGAAGTGCTCAGTTAACTTAAAACAAACAAAAAAACTTGACGTATGCAGCGTATATATGCGACCTCCGGAGGCTGCAGCCTTCAGATTAAGAAATGATTACAGTGCATGATGCCGGAGTGATGTGCTAACGATGCGCTTATCATATGCCCACCATGGCTTGAAAACAAAGCTGTCCGTCTGGAGCAGAAAAAAACGTGAAGCAAGGGAGCAAGAAAAAGGAATGTGTTTGTTATATTTTAAAGTGTTGCCACTTATTTAAGTAAAGATTTTTAATGCACTTGTGAAATCAGTGCTTGCCATTCTGTTTAAATAACGTAAAAATGGATCGGTAGCTAAACCAAAGAGTAGTCAAAAGAAAAGATCAAGCTTCAACTGAAAGCAGCTAAAATCCACAGATCTATTGGTTTTGTAATGTACTAGTTTTTGTTTCATGTGTAAAATCCCTGTAAATGCTGTGATATTAGACATTAAGGGGGGGGGGTCAGCATTTTATTGTTACCGTAGTTACAACCATAGACTTCCTATACCCACCCACCACCTCAGTTTTAAACTAAGGGCTCTTTGGAATGAGTTTTTTTTTTCACATGTGCAGTTTGTTGTTCATATTAAGCTGCAACTCATTTCACATTTACTTTTTCAAATGAAATAAAATTCATATAATAATTTCTGCATATAATATATAATAAAACATATTGCATTTGTGTTTGAAAAATTAGTTTTTTGACTTGAAACAGTTCCATATTAAACTTAAATGTAGCTTATCCTTCCTATTATTTTTTTATTTTTTTTGGGGGGGGCGTGTTAGAGTGGCATTATGTTAGGTGGTCCTCAGAAAATAAAATGGAAGATAAAGTGGTCCTTGGGCTGAAAAAATTTTGAGAAACAATTGTCTAGATACATATCATACAAAGTCATGTCAGTTTATTCATTTGTATCTTAACTTCTACTTTTCAATCTCAAAATTTTTATTTTACATAACAGTTAAAGAACGACCTACAAGAAAATCTCTGTGTTGATCAAGGACCTGAAAGTGTACCAATTCTTTATTTATGTCATTATTCTGTTCCTCAGGTATGTATAAAGGATTATAATGCAACAGACATATATTATGTGACCCTGTATGTAAAAACCAGGCTAAAGTCTCATAGATATGCATTAAAGTTTGATTTCACTCGATTTCAATCTTTGACATGACCTTACTCGGTCAATATTAAAGATATTAAAGTTATGATGATATTGAGTTATTTAGATAACTGTAAACCACAATAAAATGACTTAAGCTCGGTTTTCATAGACTGGGTCACATCATATTGTGGTTTAATATCTATATTATAGATATCTAAGAACCTCATGCTGTACATTTAAGCAGAATCTTTATTCCATTAAGTGCATTAAAAGTGAACAATTCACTTAAATCTCTCTTACAGCATTGTTACTACAGACGTAATGGGGAAATTTATGTTGGAGGCATCAAATCTCACATTTACGATTCTAACCGATGTCTATTGGATTCTGGCTCTGGAAACACGCCAAAATTACTTGACTGTAAACAATCCAAAGAGGAAAGACTTAATATACAGTGGAGCTTTACCCAGGTACGGTACTGTGATTATATTAAAAATATGAATTTAACTAAATCCTAGTCCTGGCTCTAGCTAAGCCATGTCTGTGAAACCAGGCCTTAGTGTGTTAAGTAAATTAGTGATCTTTATGTTGTATTTTTAGGGCCAAGAAATAAGAAATAAAAATACAAACCGATGTCTTGAGATTGCACAAGGAGAAGATTCACAGTACCATCTTGTTATCCAAAACTGCACAGGTCAAAATTGGAAAATACAACATGTTGTCAAAAAATTTTAATGAATAGAATCTGAAGCATACAGTGTAAAAAATTATCCCAAGCTGTTACCCTACACTGTAAAATCTAAAAGTTAACTCAACTCAAACCATTTAGGTATACCGGATGCATTAAACCATATAAGTTTCAAAACACATACATTTAAGTACTGTGAACTTAAACAAATTGAGCCATGTGCAGTTATGCACTTATATTTAGGTTCACACTACTTAAATATAAGTGTATAAATGTACATGACTCAAGTTCAAACTACTTAAATGGTTTAAGGCAACTGTTTTACAGTGTATATGAAACATTTAGATACAGACATATACATCTGGTACCAATATGCCCCTTTGAGGTACTAATATAAGTCCTTTAGGTGTAAAGTTGCACTTTATAAAAGGGTATACAGTCCCAGTGACAGCTAGGGACCATTTTGTGACTCAAACCATTAATAAACACTATGCAGCATGCATGGTGATATTTCTTTTGTACATTTACAGAGATGTAAATGATTCATGGAAACTTGAATCTTTTATTGTCAATAAACAACATTTGTTATTAAATGTGTGTTCAAAGGATTTTTTACAGTATCTGAAAAAATATTTTTTCATAAAACAAATTATCATATAACCTGGACTCCCTTATTAGAGGAATTTATAGCAATGTTGTGTACTTGCATTAATAAAAATGTTAATAAGGTTAATTCTCTTTTAAAGCCTGTTGCATTTGCATTTTACTGCCAAATAATTTACAGCAAACAAAATATGACACTGCCTGTGAAAACCCAGCTGAAGTATTTATTTTGTAATTTACTGTTTACTACTACATAATATCTTCCTATATAATGTAAAGAACCTTCTCTGAAAACATAATCTTGATATCTTGAATATTGATGAGTAAGACCATTGAATCAATGTAAAATCAATTATTGAAATCAATCTTTGATCCTTCCAATCTCATTATTAGGTTATGGTGACTTTAGTCGGGATTTCACAGACAGGGTTAAACACGTACAACATAAGTTTGTACACAGTTGTCGACAAAATAGGGATGCATAACGATTAATCGCAATTAATAGCAGAATAAAAGTTTTTGTTTACATCATATATGTGTGTGAACTGTGTATACTAATTATGTATATATAAATATGCACAAATGCATGTATAATTTTAATAAAAAAATGTATTTATATTTATTAAGTATTTATATATAATATAAATTATACGTAAATATACAAATCTATATCCACATGTAAACATTTCTTATATACATGCATTTTTTGTGCATTTATCTATACAAAGTTATTAGTTCACACGCATATATGATGTAAACAAAAACCTTTATTCTGCTATAGATTAATCGCGATTAATCGTTGCATCCCTACTCCAAAACCTGCATCTCTCCTTCATCAGTGTATTTGTAATTTGAAATCTGTAAATAATCGACACCATCTCTGACATAAAGGTATATATATATATAATTATATTCTCTTATATAACATTTCTTATGTGAATAAACAAATTTTAGCATTTAGCGGTTTTCTCTAAATAAATTGACATGACATGGTTTTAAAAAACATTTTATAAAATTTTAAAGGTGTTCAGATTTGAAATAGAAGACGGTCAGACAGACCTGTGGTCTGTAGCTGTGTAGGGCTGGGGAAAAGTCAGATTGATTTTAAAATCAAGTTGGTAGGTCAAATCGATTCATATTTAAAAAAAAACTATTTTTTAGACCCCCCCCCCTGCAGTATAGCGCAGTACATACATTTTGCATTCGCCAAATCTTCCTTCAGTGTTTCCGTAGCACGCTCCCTGCGGCGCAGCCCTCGGACCCTCCCCTCTACCGAGGGCAGCGCATGCATACACAAACAACATGGCAAAAGCAAATTTGTTGGTTTGGATTTGCGTAAATTTCATGTTGATGCATTTTAATTAAATATAATAAATATATATATTTTTAAAACATATGAACAGTTTGCAATTATTTTGTTTTAAATGGGGATGGGGAAAAAATCGAATCGAATTATAAATCGAGTTTTTTATTAAAAAAATCACAGATTTTTTTATGAGACCATAAAAAAAGGACAAATTGCCCAGCCCTATAGCTGTGCATTTCTAAATTCATGTAAGGCCAATTTCAATTATATTATCATAAATATATATCAAATGTAGTTTGTAAAGTTATTAGAAATGTGCCTGTAATACCTTCATAACTACTTATTTTACTTTCACAAAACAATAATTCTATCTTCACAATAAACTTCCAAGTGTCTGACTGTAACACCCGCCACTCATTCATCCAATGCCCAGAGGGCGCCATCGCCCGAATATTGACTGTGCTCTTACTCTCTCTCTACTTCCTGTGTTTCACTGTCTTAAGCCCCTGTTTGAGTCTAAGATGGCGCGAAGTATTGCCAGCTCACCACTGTCTCTACCAAGCGTTTTGTCATTGCCTTCTTTGCTAACTACGTGTATGATTACTGCCTGTTTTTGACCTTGTTTCTCTTGGATTGTGATTTGGACTTGTTTGTTATACGGACTGCCTATTTGTTATCGATCTACTGCCTGCCTATCTCGACCACGATTCTCTGCCTTACCCATTGTTTATACTGTGTGTGCCTAATAAACTCTGCATATGGATTCTACCACTCCTCCGAGTCATTCACCGTTACAGAATACTTCGCCTGACCAGAATCCAGCGGAGATGTCACAACTACAGGCCGCGTTCGCTTATCAGAACGAGATGATTGCTGATTTTCAAACCCAGCTCTCGACACTACGGGCCGCGAACGACCATCTCACACGGTACATCCATTCTCTACCCACCAATTGACCTGAGACGGTAAGATTATCATTACCGGATAAGTTTGATGGAAAAGCGGAGAAATGCAAGGGGTTCATACGACAGTGCACGTTATATTTTGATAACCAACCAGAGGCCTTTGCACATGATAATACCAAGTGTTCATTCATGATGTCATTGTTTACCGGAAAGGCTTTAGAGTGGGCCGCGGCTGTATGGGACCAGGATGAAACGCTACGTACATCATTTACTTACTTCTGTAAACAACTCCGTGAAGTTTTTGAGTATCCAGCTGGTGGACGCGACGTATCGATGCAGCTAGTGGATATCAGCCAAGGTAACCGCACTGCTTCTGAATATGCTGTTGACTTTCGCACGATCACTGCACAGAGTGGATGGAATGAGATGGCGTTAAAGCCGATGTTTAAGCGGGGCCTTCACCCAAGGATTCAGTCAGAGATTGCGTGTAAGGATATTGACATGGATTTGCATCAACTAATTTCTATGGCCATTCGCATTGATAACCTCCTTCGTAACAGCCCCACAAGCCATTTGACCATGTTAACATCTGCATCTGCTTTGAGTCCATCTGAAGTCACTGAACCTATGCAAATTGGATTCACGAAACCGTCCATGGAGGAACGGGAACGACGACGCGTTAACAGGCTCTGTTATTACTGCGGTCAGGCCGGACATCAGTGCCGTTTTTGCCCAAATAAACCCTCTTCAAGCAAAGTGAGTATTAATTTCACTAATCTGCTTCATAGATGCTTTACCCTACTGTTAACCCTCTCTTACGCAAGCTCTACCCAATGTGTTTCAGCGTTAATAGATTCTGGATCTGCATTAAATCTGCTTCACCATGAATTGGTTCATCAACTTCATATCCCTCTAGTACTTTGTATACCACCTATTAAAATCACTGCTATCAATAGCCAACCCATTGGAGACGGTATTACCCATCAGACCATTCCCATTACAGTCAAGATTGGTCTTTTCCACACTGAAACCATCTCATTTTATGTCACTAACACACCTCAAAATCCAGTTGTTCTAGGAAATCCATGGCTTGCTATCCACGACCCACAAATTTCATGGACCTCCAGAGAGCTGACTAGGTGGTCGTCTTACTGTCAGAATAATTGTTTACAAGGTCAAATTCACTATTCATGTCTCACCACAAGTATTGAAAGCCCTGTAACCAATGAATCAGTCTATATTCCCACAGAATACCAGGGATTCAGTGAAGTCTTCAGCAAAACTAAGGCCACTAAACTGCCTCCACATCGCCCCTGGGACTGTGCCATAGACCTTCTACCCAACACTTCACCACCTAAAAGTAAGGTTTATCCATTAACCATACCAGAAACACAGGCAATGGAACAATACATTGAAGAGGCTCTCGCATCAGGTTTCATCCAACCGTCCAAATCACCAGCGGCCTCGGGATTCTTTTTTGTAGAAAAAAAAGATGGAGGCCTTCGTCCCTGCATAGATTATCGTGGTCTGAACTCTGTAACAGTCTAGAACAGTTATCCACTGCCACTAGTACCCTCTGCATTGGAACAACTACGTGAAGCCACAATCTTCACCAAACTTGACCTCCGTAGTGCATATAATTTAATCAGGATCAGGGAAGGGGACGAGTGGAAGACGGCATTTGTGACCACTAGAGGGCACTATGAATACTCTGTGATGCCGTATGGTCTTTGTAATGCACCGTCTGTATTCCAGTCATTCATAAATGAAATTTTCAGAGACATTCTTAATCACTATGTCATAGCATACATTGATGACATTTTGATTTTTTCAAAGACACGTGAGCAACACATTCAGCATGTGAAGGATGTTTTATCTCGTTTATTGGCAAACCAATTATATGTGAAGGCGGAGAAGTGTGAATTTCATGTATCCAACACTAATTTTCTAGGTTACAAGATTAGCCACCATGGAGTAGAAATGGATATAAAGAAAGTTGAGGCAGTTACTGAATGGCCACGTCCTAACACAATCAAAGAACTACAGCGATTTCTAGGATTCGCCAATTTCTACAGAAGGTTCATCAGGAACTACAGCTCTATTGCAGCCCCGCTCACATCATTACTAAAGGGTAACCCCAAGACAATACTGTGGACACCCCAAGCCCAGTCAGCATTTGACAGATTAAAGACCAGCTTCACCACTGCTCCAATACTAAAACATCCAGACCCTGAAAAGCCATTTATTGTGGAGGTGGACGCTTCGGATGTGGGCATCGGAGCAGTATTATCTCAGAGGCATGACACTCCAGGTAAAACTTATCCATGTGCTTTCTTTTCCAGAAAATTAACAACAGCAGAAAAGAACTATGATGTGGGGAACAAGGAACTACTTTCCATTAAAGAGGCCTTGGCTGAATGGAGACACTGGTTGGAGGGAGCCCGCTGTCCATTTCAGGTGATCACGGACCATAAAAATCTGGAGTACATTAAGAGTGCAAAACGTTTAAATCAAAGGCAAGCCAGATGGTCATTATTTTTCACGAGATTTCAATTCACAGTAACATATCGTCCTGGAAGCAAGAATGGTAAAGCAGACGCCCTATCAAGAAGATATGAATCTGAGGAAAAGGTCACCGGTCAGGGGCCTATATTACCACCGTCAGTGATTGTGGCACCGATCCGTTGGGACATCATGGAGGAGATTCAGAGACAACAACAGAATGAACCAACACCGCCTGGATGCCCACCAGCACGGCAATATGTTCCTAAGGCCCTTCGTCAACGCGTCATGCAGTGGGTACACACATCTTTGAGCTCTGGACATCCGGGTATTCAAAGAACGGAAGAACTGGTGCGTAATTCATTTTGGTGGCCAAATTTATCTAATGACATCTCTATGTATGTTCAGGCTTGCAGTGTATGTGCCCGATCCAAAACACCACGAAAACTTCCAGCTGGTCTTCTGGAACCACTACCCATCCCGCAGCGGCCATGGTCTCATGTGGCAGTGGATTTTGTCACAGATCTTCCTAGTTCTGAGGGCTACACTACTATTCTGGTAATCTGTGACCGATTCTCTAAAGCCTGTCGTTTTGTACCATTAAAGGGCCTACCTACAGCCATGGAAACTGCACAAGCATTATTTCAGCATGTTTTTCGAAATTATGGTATACCAGAGGATATAGTCTCTGACAGGGGCCCACAATTTACATCTCGTGTGTGGCAAGCATTTTGCAAGCACTTGGACATTAATGTGAGCTTAACATCAGGTTATCACCCCCAAGCCAATGGCCAAGTGGAAAGAGTTAACCAGGAATTAGGACGCTATCTGAGGTCATACTGTAGCCAAGAACAGGAACGTTGGGCTGAATTTCTTCCTTGGGCAGAATACGCTAGGAACTCATTAACTCATTCATCTACAGGTCTCACCCCCTTTCAGTGTGTACTAGGATTCCAACCACCCATGTTCCCTTGGTTTGGTGAACCATCTGAAGTTCCTGCGGTGGACGATTGGGTCAGAAGAAGCGAGAGGGTGTGGGAGAGCGCCCATGTGAGGTTACAAAGAGCAATCAGAACTCAGAAGATTAAAGCAGACCGCAGGAGGCGTCCCCACCCCAACTATCAACCGGGTCAGAAAGTATGGCTATCCACAAGAGATCTACGGTTGCGGCTACCCAGCAAAAAACTCAGTCCACGGTATGTAGGCCCCTTTCGTATTTTGCAACAAATAAATCCAGTTACATACAGATTGGAGTTGCCTGCTCATTATCGCATTTCTCCTTCGTTCCATGTGTCATTGTTGAAACCTGCTCACCCGGCTCCTGGGACTGCCACTGAGGAGAGGGAACCGCCCCCGCCACTGGATGTTGATGGAGCTCCGGCTTACCTGGTAAGGGATATCATGGATTCCAGAAGGCGGGGGGGCCGGCTACAATACTTAGTGGACTGGGAGGGCTACGGTCCTGAAGAAAGATCTTGGGTACCCGCTAGGAACATTTTGGACCCATCTTTGACCCGGGACTTCCACCGTGCTCATCCCAATCGTCCAGCACCACGACCAAGGGAACACCACGAGGAACACCTGGAGGTGTTCCTAGGGGAGGGGATTCTGTAACACCCGCCACTCATTCATCCAATGCCCAGAGGGCGCCATCGCCCGAATATTGACTGTGCTCTTACTCTCTCTCTACTTCCTGTGTTTCACTGTCTTAAGCCCCTGTTTGAGTCTAAGATGGCGCGAAGTATTGCCAGCTCACCACTGTCTCTACCAAGCGTTTTGTCATTGCCTTCTTTGCTAACTACGTGTATGATTACTGCCTGTTTTTGACCTTGTTCTCTTGGATTGTGATTTGGACTTGTTTGTTATACGGACTGCCTATTTGTTATCGATCTACTGCCTGCCTATCTCGACCACGATTCTCTGCCTTACCCATTGTTTATACTGTGTGTGCCTAATAAACTCTGCATATGGATTCTACCACTCCTCCGAGTCATTCACCGTTACAATGACTAACCTATGTTTTTAGGGCAAAGGCGTCATGAACTGTATCTATTTTAGTTTGGAAATGACATTTTTGTTTTGTGTTTTTTTTTTTTTTTTCAAAAAAAGGGTAAATGCCAAGGAGGTTAATCTTTTCTTTAACATGTTTAACACTAAATTATACTTTTGACGGAAATGTATTTAGGTTTTACTGCGATTACAATTTAATTTTATAGAAGGCAGAGTAGAAAATGTTCTTGTTTACGCACCAATACCATTTAATGCTAGATATTGCTAATATCTAATATTATGTAATATTGCATGTTGTCTAAAAAAATCTAAAACTATTAATGTTTTCTTTTAGTGGCATTTAGATTTCTCCAATTAAAATTATTGAATTGCAATAACGCTGATATATATATATATATATATATATATATATATATATATATATATATATATATATATATATAGCATTTAACAACTAAAGGGAAAATAAATATTTTAATTATAAACATCATATTATATTGTATATTGGTTAACAGGTACTGTTTCAGAATAGTTAAAACTTGTAACTTTTTATAAGCACTTCTTTTATAATACAACAAATACAAGTTGTATCTATTATCTCTATATGACAAATCGCTTTGTTTCCTACGCTTTGGATAAAAGCATCTGCTAAATGCCTAATTGTAAATGTAATATAAGTTGAAACGTGTTCTTTGTATACATTGTGTCCTTTGTATAACTGTCTAAATTATATTATTTGAATTGTACTAACCTTGTAACCATGAATAAATACCCAATAAATGTGGTGATTTCTTTCATTTAACAAACGACCAAATTTATGTATAAGCAAAGACAACTATAAGATAATCCTTTAGGAGCCAGTAAAACATCTACAGATACAGCGGTAAACATACTTGTGATGCGGTAAGAAAAACTAGTACTGTGTAGATATAAATTATGGTATATTAAGAAATTCTCTTCTTATTGCTTCTGTCTTGTTCTTCATTTTTTTTGTAGTGAATTCCACATGACGTGCAGGTGTAAATAAGGAGACTTGGACACTTGGATACAACTGGTGCTAAACCACATCTTACGATCACAATGTATATGCCATAAACTGGTGTTGCAAATATTCAGTACTGACGTGAATATTAGATCGCCATTCTTTTGAAAGAAATAACAGACAGTTTGAATTAAAGTGTTATGAATACTTAAAGCAACACTATGTAGTTTTTTACCTTTAAATAATGTCTCTAAAATTATTTCAGTGATAAAACAACTTTTAACTGGACAAATTGTACTGTTGCTGCAACCTGAGCAACCTCCTAGCTGCTACAAGCACACTCTGAAAGTGGCGGTGGAGGGTAGGAAACACAGCCCCGCCCCTCCCCCTGCCTGCAGAAGAGTGTCTGATACCAGGCACTGTTGTGCTTTTCAACCACATGGGGGAGCCCTAAGTCATTTTTACATGGAAACTACATAGTGTTGCTTTAAATCACTGAAACATCTTGCATGAACAGAAGTTACTGCATTCACAGAACTTCTCAAACATATCCTATGCAGTATATATGCAACAATATTTAAAACATAATGTCCTACCAGCCCATACCAGATTTGGATTCCATTTCACTCAGAGGCAGCAATCAGCTTACACCCCAGGGGCCGGTTGCACCAGCTAGACCTAAAAAAAAGTTGGGTGTAAGCACTACGTCAGGTTTAACTATATGGCTTTTTGAAAAAATGCCATACTACTACGACCAAGCTCAGCTACACTCTCCTTCTAGATGCATGTGTAACGTAAAGACACATGAAATGTGCACGTTAACTAAACAAAAGCCTTTCTCGTTGGCACAAAAGGTATTAATTTGGCGATTAATTCTAACAATTCTGAATAAAAACTAAATAAAATGAAGCTTTTAATAAGTTTTATAGTCTGTCTTTGTAAATATTAAGTATTATATAAGAATTTATTGGTGATTTATTTATCACTTTGAATGCATGAATGCCCACTGCTTGCCTGTGCATTATATGCACCAATGTCTCCTCAATTTAAATATTTTAAATATGCTGTGCCTAGATGGTGCAACAGGTGTAAATTCTACATAGGACATAATGCGTATTTTAAGTTCAGATTAGTTTAGCAACCGGCCCAAGATAATTTACAAATCAAGAATTACTGTTGGTCGCGCTGCATGACCTGGTCTGGTATTTTATGGGCTGGATCTCATTGCCTTTGAATGCTGTGATGGTACTTCGGCATGTACCTAAGGCATTGGTGAGGTATTGGTATCTGTTCATCCTCCCTAACAGCCGCAGATGTGTGTACATCTTCTGTGGGATCTTCATTTGTGCTAAGAACATGGCGAGAGTTTCTGCACTACACTTGACCCTCTGAACTGCAAACATGATGGGATTTTTGTGTATTGGCATGCTGAACAACAACAGCTGGTTTCCAAAGGCCATGCTAGTGTATGCGAATGAGCTGTCCAGTGTGTAGTTGTGACGTGGACAATACTTTTTCTGATGTTGCTGTTTACTCCATTGTAGCATGCCTCTGTGAAACTGACAATCTCTGGTAGGAGCTGCTGGTTTGTGGTTGGCAGTATGGATCACGGTCTGCAACTCATGAGGAGCTGGACTGGAGACATGAAGAGGTTGTCAACAGGTGTGTTCCTATACTGTACCAAAATGAGATAGGGATCAGTCATGAGGGCCAATGCGGAGAAACGGTCTGTGACGAGGGAGAATGGAAACATGAAAGTACGCGTCTTTCAGGTCTATTGCTGCAAACCAATCTTGGGGGCGAATTGAATTGAATATTTGCTTGGGTGTAATCATCCTGAAAGACCTCTTCTGAAGAGATTTGTTCAGAACGTGCAAATCCAAGATCGGTCGTAACCCACCGCCTTTCTTGGGTACTATGAAATATGGGCTGTAAAAGCCTGACCTCTTCTCGGTTAGAGGGACCGGCTCGACTTCTACACGCAGTACATGTGCATCGGACGCTTTCACCGTGGTGAAACAAATGCCGAGAATTTGGGTGTGTGCCGGTTGAATTGTATTTCGTAACCGAGGCGGATCGTGCGTAAAACCCAACGTGACGGGCTGGGAAGCTGAAGCCAAGCCCCCAGGGACCGCACGAGGGGAATTAACGGCACTACCGGTATACCCGCAGTGGGGCAGCAAAGCGAGACAGGTGGGACTGCCAGTGCGTCTGCTGTGACAGCATAAACATCTACAGTATGTGTGTGTGTGACACTGACCTGAGCCGGTTTAACGAGAAGCCGGGCGGAATAGAAACAAAACGAAACCAAAGATTCTCCACCCGGCCCTCTACCGGTGGAGGGAGCGGTGCGTTCACCGTCTCCCGTAGAGTGATCCCATCCAAATCTAGGTCGCCCGTCTCAGGGCCGCTTCATCTACCGTTTGCCATGGGAAGCGGGTGGGCTGTCGACGGCTGTTCCCCCTCCGTGGCCTGGATGACGTCCTAGCGGGGGGGTGGAGGCAGCCGCCGCAGGGCGCCCTCGGCGAGGAGCAGACGGGCAGCCGGCGCTGGGGGGCAAGATGCAGGTTGCTTGCACCGGGGCATGATCTGAGCGATCGCCTCTGTCTGCTTCTGGGCAGCGGAGAACTGCTGGGCAAAAGACTCCACCGACTCAAGAACTTGTTCTTCTCCGCATCCGACATGTCCACCAGACATAATCGTAAGTGGCGTTCCTGGACCACCAGCGTGGACATGGCACAACCAATCGCCTGCGCTGTCACCTTCGTAGCACGGAGAGCCAAGTCAGTGGCAGCCCGGAGCTCCGAGAGGACAGGCGAGTCGTGTCCTCCTCCAAGGCCTTAGCTTGGTGAACCTGCAGCAATGCCATAGCGTACGGGGCTGAAGCCGCCTCTCCACATGCCTGGTGGGCAGCGCCGGTTAAACCGGACGACTGTCTGCAAGCATGGGAGGGGAGGGTTGGGCGGTCCTTCCAGGAGGGAGCGGGGGCCGGACACAGCTGCATCGCGACCCCCCCCCGCTCCATGGGAGGGATCCCCGTATAACCCTTAGCGGCTCTGCTGGTGAGGGAGGTGAGAGGGGAGGGCTTAAACGTCCGAAATCTGGTCGAAAATGACAACTTCCAAGTTCTAGTCAGCTCCTCGTGCACCTCGGGGAAGATTGGCAATGGAGGAGAGGGTTGTGAAACCCGGGCAGCTCCGAAGAACCAATCATCCAGACGGTTCGGGCTGAGGGGAGTTAACCCACTCTAACCCTACGGTCTCCGCCACTCGAGCGAGCACGCCACCATCTCTGGATCGAACTCCGGCATCACAACCCGACCAGAGGGAGGAAGGGCGTCGGGATCCACGTCAGAGGGAGGGGGCCCACCCTCGGATGTTGCAGTTTCCTTGGACCCGGAGGGAGGCACAACAGATTCTACAGACATCGTAGAACACGACGCTGCAGTCTCCATTGGCACTTCTGCCGGCTATGGATAAGGAGGCTGAGAGCCGGAGGACGAATCCCCCGACCGGTTCAGCACAGTGATGCGGAGGTCATCCTTTGAGAGCCTCACAGCCGCACCGTGGCGACGCTCAGCACTCGCAGGACGCAGGTTGCGTTTTTCCCGGAGGAAAGACAACTGTCTCCGCAAATCCACAAGGGACATGTTCTCGCAGTGAGAACACTTACCCTCAGCAAACGCTGCCTCCGCGTGCTCGATGCCCAAGCACGAAAGACAACGCTCGTGACCGTCCTTCGGACCCATATATTTGCCGCACCCAAGATCGCACGGACGAAAACCCATCCTGAAAAGGACGCTGATCTCCGGATATACGAGAGAGTGGCTGCCTTTAACAAGGCACAAAGCTCTCCGTATCACTCTTTTAGGGAAATTCACTCAGATGCTCAGTTGATGATGCGCACAGGGAAAGGCAACGCACACACTAAACTCGAAACAAAAAAGATGCAGAGCCGTGGAATACTGCGAAGCGTCCGCTGTGGTACTGCTAGTCCAACCAAGTAGAGTAGCTTCTCAGTAACAGATACTGCCGGCTTTCGAAGGGAAAAAGCTAATTTCCATATTTGCACCTGCTGCTTATATACGCACCTGGCGGGGCGGCGTCAGCATTATGCAAATATCTCAATGCCAAGTTTATTGGCGTTTTAATAGTACTCAAAGCAGATTGGTCTCTCTAAGCGAGTTCCCAATTTATCGGTCACGACGTGATGTCGTAGTGACCGACTGAAAGGGAACATGTGTTTGCCTTTTACATTTTAGTCTTTAAAGGAACAGTATGTAGGATTGTGGCCAAAACTGGTATTGCAATCACAAAACTTGTGGCTAAAACTGGTACTGCAATCTCACAACTGGTGGCCAATACACAAAATGACAACATAAACATCAGTTGAGGGCTGCAACTCCACTTTTTAAAAGACAATATCCTGGCCAGACCACGTTACAATCCTAGGATTGTAATGAAAAGGATTTCTTAATGTCTAGTGACATATCAGGGCCATTTTATGATTAATTGATATAAATGTCTTACATACTGTTCCTTTAAATTTGATGTGGAGGTTACCACTAATTCATGCTGTGATTCATTTTAACAATCAATCTGTAAAGCTATAAATGCCGCGGTGACCCCCGTGTGCTTCTGCTGGAGGATTACGACAATCGCGTGGATTTATTTGTGGGTCGCGTACCAGTTTACAAATAAAACAATTGGATGCAGTCTCATTAATATGCGGATCAGCATTGATGAGGTGCTTGCATTGACTATTTCTGATTAAAAACGGGCGTGTAGAGGTCATGACATGAGGCTGCTTCATGTAGCCTACGCACACTTGCAGGTGATCTTTGATTTTTAAAGGGAATATTGCGCAAGGTTTTATAAGTCTGAATATTACGACATTTTTGGCTTTTGGGCACGTGAGTTTAGTATACTTTTTACAGTATTATAAATGACACCCATATTTGTTAAAATGTGTCAGCTTTGATTTATAGTCCTGTTGACATATCATTAAACCACTCCCAGGTCTCATATCAGATATTCATATTAACAGACAACTGCACCTGTGGACAGACACCTTTATAAAGAGGTCCTCTTACATTAAGAGTGAATCACAAACATCAGGACAAATTTAAAATGCGGATTGTTGCAAGGGTCAGTGTTTTAGTTTTATGTCTCACAGTTTACTCTCTAGTGTATATATCATTTTTTAGACATCAGGAGGGGTCTAATGATAAGATACAAAGACCAGAAGATCTGGAAGTCCTTACAAGACTGAAGAGAATAGAAGATCAAGTTTATAAAATAGGTGAGTTTGTGACACTTCACTGGCTGTATGCAATGTGTTTACTAAATTACATAGCCTTACATTTACTAAAATGTCCTCTAAATTGGTTTATATTGCTTAGCAACCAAACTTGCTTAATAACATTGTTGTATTTCTGATTTTAAAGATTTTTTCTGTGAATGTTGCATGATTAATTAAGACTTTTTGATTTTTTGCTAGAAATTTCTTTTAGTCTGTTATACCATGAATAGACTGTAAGAAATGTTATCCTGTTAAAATGACTTCTCACCTGAAAACCTTTTGATATTTGATCTTTTCTTTTTAGTCCAATCCATAGAGGTTAAAAATGAACAAGTGAAAGAATCTCATGTGGAGCAGAAAACAACAATGAAAGTTAAGAAGTTGTATCCACAATCACAACTCTTCAGTTCGTGGGGAAATGAACTTTCAGAGGAAGAACAGACACAAGCAGAAAAGCTCTTTCAGGATTATGGATACAATGTGTTCTTGAGTAACAGATTACCAGTCAACCGAACAATCCCTGACACTCAAGATCACAGGTAACTGAATTATTTCTGTTTATTTATGCCCAGATTTGTGTAACACTGCCTGGCATGCACCTGGATTAAAAGGCAAACTGTATGCAATGATGTAGTAGTGCAAATAACATTATCAAAATAATGAAAAAGTGTCTTGAGATACATCTGTGGACCAAAAAAACAACAACTGTACAGTAAATAAGTCATGAAATGAACATCTGAAGATACACACAAACCAAACATGTAGCTTGTGCTATTTACTATTTGATTTAGTTTACAAGAAAGAAGATAGGGCAGGTCAATTTTAAAATGGATGTCTTAAAAACAACACAATCCGTGTTAGTTTAGGGACAACACAGTGTTGTCCCAGAATACACACATCTCTTTGTTATAAATTGGAACATTTTGTGTTAGTTTTAAGCCAAAATCAACACAAAATAACACACGTGTTAGCATAACACAAAATGTACAAAATGAACAAATCCTTTCTTAGAGTGTAAACAACTGTTAGATATTTAATGTACACAGATAATTAAGATCACACTGTTTGCCAAGGGTATGCTTTGTTTTTGCAAAACTTTTACACACTGTAAATATGCATGGACAAACTTAAAAAGTTAGTCAAGCTCAATTGGTAACACCTAAAAAAATTAAGCAAAACTAAAGTGAAATTTTAAGTTGAATAAACATACATTTTTAAGTTACAAATTGAAGCATGCATTGAAAAAAGTGAAAGTTGAATATACTTCAAAATTACTTCAAATTATGTAAAATTACTTTTTAGTTGGTAACACTGGTTTTATCAATATAAATTGTGTCACTTTAAGTGAAAACTTGGAAAAAAATACATAAATTGGTAACACCTAAAAATGTAAGCCTTTTCCACTTTAAATTGTCACTGAAAGCGAAAAAAAATCTAAGTTAAAAAATGTGTCATTTTCTAATTAATCCAACTTTAATGTTTTACATTGTGACTGTTTTGACCCTTTCTTTGATCACATGGGATGTCCCGATACCACTTCTTCATTTCCAATCCGATACCAGAATTCCGGATATCAGCCCATACCTGCTCGATACTACTGTAATTACATGTGTATAGTGCTTTCTGCTACATTTAGTATAATATTAAGTGTAAAAATCAATAATTTAAAAATTATTAACAAGTTACAGGAAACATTAATTATTTATCATGGCAGTGTTTAGGAGAACATATAATAGGTGATCAATTGTGATCCAATTAAGCATGCTAAATATTTTTTTCTTAATTGCGTAAAACAGTCATAATAAAAAAAGCTTTAGTGTGCAGATGGTTATTTTGGGAATTATGCGCTTGACCGTACTTTTTATGCACGGGGGCAGAAATTTACATTGTTATGTATTTTGTAAAACATCTGTAACTGCTTTTATAACATTAAAACAACATTATTGGTGCACTGTAAAAAATACTTTGCTGCCTTAAATTTCTTTTGTTGAATCAACTCGGATTTACAAGTCATTTTTAACTTACTATTGTTTATCTTGATTAGAGATTAGTTGTTGTTACTACAGGAGATGTTTTTACTTATAAAATTAAGTTGACTTTTCTCAACTATATTTTATAAGTTGTGACAACTCATCTCTGTTGACATGACTTGTAAATCTGAGTTGATTTAACAATTTTTTTTATTTTTTACAGTGTGTTGTAGATTTAGGGACTGCTGCATAAACTTTAATAAAGCTACATGCACAAAATTAAGAGTTTTTTTACATGTGCAAAGATTTCTGCGTCTGAAAGTTTCAAATAAGTGTAGATACTATTCTTTAAATGTTCATTTATTGATTCATTTTTATGTGTTAATTTTATTTAAATAAAACTTTAAAAAATATATATTTTAAGTAGCCCTAAATAAAAAATGTATACGTTTTGGTGCAAATTGCTGCCATTACCTGGATTGACATTTTAACACTTGAATAATTTTTACATGCACGCTTTGGATCTTCATGCCCACTAGAACACTATATGTCATGTAACATTATGTAAGTGTTCAAGTGGTCAAGCGCAAAGACCGCAAGTGTGTGGTTATTTGGACGCAGCCTTCGTCTCCTCCGTCCTTTCAAATGCAGTATACATTACAGCACAAACACGTAGACGGCATAAAATACAAATTAATGGGATGTTAATAATACATTACTATGTGTTCAAATAAAAGTCAATAAGATTGTGTCAATGTTTGTAGGAGCAATATTTTGTTTGCTGTATCATTGTACAGTACATGTTCAATCTAATGTTCTTTGTTTTGTGGCAGTGACGTTGAACATTTAGTCAGACAAGAGTAAGATAAGAGATAGTCTGATATTGTCATGTTGATCTTGAGACACAGGTTGTGATTATCACAGATTCCCATCACCTTGCAGTGGTCATCATTTGGTGGACTGTACCAGGTTAAGCATCACAGGGCGAGAATTAAAGAACCCTTTTGCCAAGATAAAGAACCATTTCAGTAGGGGTGCTCCCATAAATGCCAATGTACACTAATAATACGTTGCCGATAACTATTCTGAATTGCACAGCTGATTTATGCACAGCTATTTCATGTACTACAGCTTTTGATCAATAAGTCCTTAGCGAACTGAAAAACGGTTAGTTTGAGTTGTTTATAACATGCATTTGAAAAAGCAACACTTGTCAAACATAATCATTATACATATTCTCAAATATCTGAAAAGGTTTGAAGAACAGAAATATAAATGAAGAGTTTCGTTGCGAAAGGATATATATCCCTTTTTTGAAATTTTTGTCAAAAAATTTTTTTTATTATGTTATCATGTTATTATTTTGTTTTATGGTGCTACTTAGTTTTTGAAGGTTTTAAATCAAAACAAACTGCAGTTGTATTGAAATTAATTGGAATGCACAACCAAAAAACGCAATTTCTGAACAATTAAAAAACGTCTCGGTTACATATGTAACCCTCGTTCCCTGAAGGAAGGGAACGGAGACGTCACGTCGTGACCGACGAATTGGGAACCGCTTCGCGGGTGACCTATCTGCTTCGAGAAACCTTTAAAACGCCAATGAACTTGGCATGCAGATAATTGCATCTGCCGGCGCCGCCCCGCCGTGCAGGTATTTAATAAGCGGCAGGTGCAGTTATCAAATCAGCTATTTTTTGCTGAGAAAGCTGGACAGAAAGAAAAGTGTCCGGCCGATATCAGCAGTGGAACAGCAAATTGTGGCGACGGGACGTGACGTCTCCGTTCCCTTCCTTCAGGGAACGAGGGTTACATATGTAACCGAGACGTTCCCTTTCAGTCGGTCACTACGACGTCACGTCGTGACCGACGAATTGGGAATCCCTACCAAAGCGCCACTGAAGCTGACCCTTCCAGTGCCTGCATAAACCCTCCGACTTTCCTCTTTAAGGGAACGGAAATGGGGTTGAAGCAGAGGCCGGTCACTACTTGTTCCTTAACCCACGATAGTGACTAGGCGAACTGGGAAGCAAACTCGTCAGGCGGGACTAAGATCGCTGCGGAAGAAAAACCCTCTAGGGGTCTACCACTAAGGTGATGGATAAAAAGACACGAGGCCTATAAAAATACACTCCCTTAGCAACACAAGAGAGGCGCGGAACGAACTCCGCTAAGGGAAACATGGTAAATCAGAAACTTTCCATGGAAATACTCACAAAGAAACCACTAGGGGGCGCAATGTGGGCGCTAGCCTCACCCAGATAGTCAAGAATACATCTAGTGAGAGGCTGGCAGCCGATGCTCCGCAACATCGGTCACCAAGCGGTGGAAAAGACAAAAAACATTTTGTAACGTTTTTGCCTTAATGGCCTTCCATAATGGTGCGGTTTCTGCGTAGCCAAAAAGGCAGGCTCCAAGCCGACACAGGAGCCGTTCCTCGATGTTCTCACTGATCTGACGAGAGAACTCGAGAGGATACCGGCTCAACACGAACACTGTAGAATCTAGTGAACGTATTAGGTGTCACCCAGCCAGCAGCTCTACAAATATCTGAAAGCGAGGAACCACGAGCCAAAGCCCAAGATGAAGCCACGCTTCTGGTTGAATGGGCTCTCAAACAAAAAGGGCAAGGAATGCCCTGTTTCTCATATTTCAGGGCGATTGTGTCTACAATCCAATGAGACATCCTCTGTTTAGTGACAGCTTTCCCTTTCTGCTGACCACCGTATCAGACAAAGAGCTGTTCTGAGGTCCGAAAGCTTTGAGTGCGATCCACATACACACGTAGTGCACGTACAGAACATAACAAAGCCATAGCTGGGTCTGCCTCCGAAGGCAGCGCTTAAAAAGTCCACCACCCAATCTCTAAAGGGAGTGGTGGGAACTTTAGGCACGTAGCCCGGCCGGGGTCTCAGTTTAACGCTGGATTCAGCCGGCCCGAACTGAAGGCACGAATCGTTGACCGAAAATGCATGAAAATCCCCTATCCTTTTAATAGAAGCCAATGCGAGGAGCGTCAAAGTTTTCATAGTGAGAAACTTGACGCTCACCGTCAGCAGAGGCTCGAAAGGGCAGTGCTGAACTTTCAGCACCATGGACAAGTCCCAAGGAGGAATAGAGGGAGGCGCGAAGGATTCAGCCTCCGTGCCCCTGTTAAAAACCAAATGACCAGATCGTGCTGACCCACAGATCTACCGTCTATAGGTGCGTGATGCGCGGATATTGCCGCGATATCTACTTTAATAGTAGATGGTGACAGCCTCTTCTCCAAGCGGTGCTGGAGATATGAAAGCACAATACTGATCGAGCATTCTCGGGGGTCCTCTCGCTGAGAGGTACACCAAACAACAAACAGGTTCCATTTCAGCGTATACGCCTGTCTCATAGACGGTGCTCGCGCTGCAGCGATGGTGTTAGATACCGCCTGGGGTAAACCACCTAAAACCTCCGCGCCCCGTCCAAAGACCACACATGGGGGTTCCACAGATCGGGGCGAGGGTGCCATAATGTGCCAAGGAGTCAGCCAGGGAGGGACTGTCGCGAGGAGAGTGAACTCTGTAAAACCAATTCCTAGTTGTCCGGTACGGCGCAACTAATAAAATGCGCTCCTCGTCCTCCCTGACTTTGCACAGTGTCTGCGCAATAAAGCTTACTGGGGAAAACCCCGCGGCCAGCTGTGTGCCAGTGCATCCACGCCGAGTGTTCCTTCGGATAATGAATAAAACAGGCGACAATGGGTTGTTTCTGAAGAAGCAAACAGATCTAACTGCGCTCTGCCGAAACATTTCCAAATCAGCTGAACCGACCGGGGGTGGAGTCGCCACTCGCCGGAGCGCGCTGCTCGTGAGAGCGCGACTGCCGCTGTGTTCAGCGACCCCGACATGTGAATGGCACGAAGAGACCTCAGATACTTCTGACTCCAGAGGAGGAGAGACGGGCGAGATGCGACAGGTAACGAGAGCGCAGACCGCCTTGGCGATAGATATACGCTACAGCCGCAGTGTTGTCGGTGCGCACTACATCTTAAGCATCAAATCACGTTGACGAAATGGACGAGCGCAAGATATACAGTGCACAGCTCGAGGCAATTTATGCTAATGTCGCTGGAATGTCGAACAGACCCCCGAAGCGACGAGCCCGCCGTACGTGGCTGCCCACCCCGTGGTAGAGGCATCTTTGCCAACAATAGCATGCCTGGAGACCTCTCAGTGGCACCCGCACCCTGAGAAACGCTGGGTCTGACCACGGGGTGAAAGTGTGACGGCATCTCGATGTAATTATAATACTGTGAAAGCCGGTGAGCCACGCTCTCCTCGGGACTCGGTCATAAAGCCAACACTGAAGCGGTCTCATATGGAGCAGCCCGAGCGGTGTCACGGCCGCGGCTGCTGTCATATGCCCCAGAAGTTTCTAAAATTATTTCAGTGGAACCGCAACCCTGCCTTTAAATGTTGAGGCAAGCCAGAATTGACTGAACACGCGCTTCTATGAGACGTGTTGTTAAATCGACCAAATCCCGTTACTTTCCGAGAAAAGAGATTCTCTGCACGGGGCAAAGTTTACTCTTTCCCCAGTTGGCCTGAAGACCGAGACGAGCGAGGTGTTTAAGTACACGATCTATGTGTGTGGACAGCATCTGACGAAACTGAGCTATTATGAGCCAATACGCCAAAACGCAAACACCACTCTCTCTCTCAGGGGCTGCAGTGCGCCATCCGCAACTTTCATGAAGACACAGGAAAAGAGAGAGAGAGAGAAAGCCCGAACGGTGAGACTTTGTACTGATATGCCCTCCCCTCGAACACAAACCGGAGAAACGGCCTGTGTTGGGGGAGTATGGAGACATGAAAGTACGCGTCATTCAGGTTGAAGGCTGCGAACCAATCCTATGGGCGGATGCATTAAAATATGCTCCTCTGCATAAACATTTTGAACAGCATTCTGTGAATGTGAATTCCGTGAATTCTCGATTCAGTACACGCAGATCTAGGATCGGACGCAACCCGCCACTCTTCTTGGGTACAATGAAGGGCTGTAAAGCCCCGAATTTATCTCGGCTGGAGGGACCGGCTGGATCGCGTCCTTTCGCCAATAGGACAGCAATCTCCGCACGCAGTACGTGCGCATCGACAGCCTTCACCGTGGTGAAGCGAATGCCTGAATATTTGTAAGGTAGCCGGGCAAATTGAATGCGTAACCGAGACGGATCGTGCGTAAAAGCCAACGCGACGGGCTGGGAAGCTCTTCCCAGGCCCCCAGATACCGAGCGAGAGGAAATTGACGGCACGATGTGTGTACCCGTGGCGAGCGGAGACGGGGAACTCAACGACGCGTGCTCTTTGGCCGCATTGTGAGATGTCGTGTGTAATGAAACACTCACCCGAAACCGCTGATGGATGCTGAGCAAAGGCTCCTTTGTAGATGTCCCGCTCGATACATCCGCTGGCGAAAGAGGAAGAGGAGAATTTAGGGTTTTGAGCCCGTCCGAAACTCCTATGCCTCCGGTGATCTGGAGAAAGAAGAGGAATTCGCTCTTTGAGGTTAGTGGGTGCCGATTGAAGTCGGCGGAACACAAAACGAAACCAAGGATTCCCCACCCGGCCCTCCTCCGGGGTGGGGGGTGAGAATGATGCTTTCACCATCTCCTGAAGAGCGATCCTCTCAATCTTCAGATCGCCCGACTCAGAGCCGTTAAGTTTCATTTTCCACCTCTGTAGCGGGCTGAGTGGGCGGGTGTACTGCTTACGACAGGTTCCTCAGAGCTGCCGGAATGAAGGAACAAAAAAAGCCATAGCAGGACGCCCTCGGCGAAAAGCAGACCAATATACTGACGTAACGGAGGGGGCAGCTAGGCTCCGACGTGGCATGATACCTCAGTCTGCTCTAAAGCGGCCGATCATTGTTGGACACTCTCAGCCGCGTCGCCGAAATGGCTGGTCTAAAATGGAACATTAGGACGATTATTAACGACCTACTTAATGCCCGCAAGACACAACCAGAGATGGCGTTCCTGGACCACCGGGGGTGGGCATAGCACGTCCGGCGGCCTGTGGGGTGAACCCAGTCGCACGTAGCGCCAGGTCAGAGCCACACAGGATTCTTTAGTTGCCGGACCGTGACCTCACCTGTGCAGATCCTTCAGTGCCTTAGCCTGGCGGACCTGCATCACGCCATGGCGCGCACGGCAGAGGCCGCCTCTCACAAGCCCGTGGGTCTGTGAGGGGAGGGAGGCTGGTCTTTTGGAGCAGCATAACCCTTAGCGGCCCCGCCGTCAGGAGAGGTGAGAGGTGATGGCTGAACGATCGGTTCCGGGAGGAAAACGAGTTTTCCACGACCGTGACAACCAACATGCACCTCGGGAAGAAAGGCACAGAAGGTTGGGGCTGTTCTTGCAGTCCTGAAGTGCCAATCATCTAGGCGGGACGGTGCGGTGGGGGAGGAGCTCTCCGCTCCACGCAGACCGTCTCCGCGCTCCCGAGCGTACATGGCCGCCACTCGGGGTCGAGCACGGGAGCCCCTACCCAACCCGAAGGCGGGAGTGGGTCCGAGTCGGCGACCGAATAGACGACCCCCTCTCCGATGCTGTGACAGACATAGAATCCTCGTGAGGACTGAAAGAGGACGAGAGCGCGTAGAACACGCGCAACCCGTCTCTTACGGCACCTCTGGCTGTGGATGGGGGTGCTGAGAGTCACTGGACGAACCAGCTAACCGATTCAGCACCGTTTATACGGAGATAAGATTTCCGGAGTTTTGCCACCGCACCTTAACGGGGCTCCGCAACGGAAAAACGGGGGTGACGTTCCCGGAGGTACGAAACCCGTCTCCGCCATCCAAGAGGTTCATGCTCTCTTAGGAGTATGAACCCTCCACGATCGCAGCCTCAGCATGCACTCTTGCGCACGAGAGAAAACGATCGTGGCCACCCGGGGACCCATACATTTGCCGCATCCAGAAACACGGACGGAAAGACATCTTTAAAAAGACGCTCCCGTCTCAGTGCAAGTGAAATGCTGTCTTTAAAAAGACGCAGAACACCGCAATACTCTTTTAGAGGAAATACTCTTTTAATGTGCTGATGTTGATGAAGCACACAGGGGAACGGCTACGCACACACTCAACTAAGAGTGAGAAAAAAGTCAAAAAATTAAAAAGAGAGGTGGAACACCCGCGAGCCTCCGCTGAAATGCCTTTGCCCAACCAAATCGAACACGCAGAGTTCTCCAAAGAGCAGAGAGTAGCTTCTCGTGAGCAGTCAGTCTGCCAGCTTTCGAAGCTAAAAGGCTGGTTTGATGGCTGCACCTGCCGCTTATTAAATACCTGCGCGGCGGGGCGGCGCCGGCAGATGCAATTATCTGCATGCCAAGTTCATTGGCGTTTTAAAGGTTTCTCGAAGCAGATAGGTCACCCGCGAAGCGGTTCCCAATTCGTCGGTCACGACGTGACGTCGTAGTGACCGACTGAAAGGGAAACGGTGGTTATCTCGTTTTGCAACGAAACTCTTCAAATATACCCTTAACCCATTCCCTGGAGCTGTGTGTCATAGGTGTGTGTGTGTATGGTTCTTCGTCTGCAGCACATATTGAGTTTCTGCATGAGAGCGCCCTCTGGCTTTTGGATGTAGAACCATAGCAAGCACCATCATCGGAGCATCCTTACATTTCAGCAAAAAAAGGTCCTTCGGTAAGCTATGGTTCTCTATAGAACCTTTGCCGATGTTTAAGAACCTTTGAAAAAACATTTTTCTTAAGAGTGTAGGTAGGCAGTGCGTAGCCTGACACGCCCCTTGCCAAAATTTGAACAACACATCCGTTCTATGCGGACCACAAGCACTACGATTGATCCACTAAAGCCCCACCCATCAAGTGAAAAGAAATTCTTTAGTGGCTTGTGATTGTAAGAACAAAGATGGACCAAGTTGCACACAAGCTGCTGCTTCTACTTCGCTTGTGGGTTTACTGGCCAAGCTGCTTCTTTTTTGGCTGTTGCACTGCTACTGTGGGTTACACTGGCGGTCTGCATGTGTTATTGCACGTCAATGTGGACGACTACGATTGCCTACGTGTGTGTCAAGGCTAGCTGTAGGACCTACACAAAACTACGATTGAAATCAAACTTTGATTCTCCTTGATCTCATCATGAGATTACTTCTTTAGATTGTATTCTTAAAAGTTAAATATTGCAACTCATATTATCTTCAACTCATTTCAAATGTACATAAATGCAGGTGTGCTGGGAAGATCTACCCGAAGGACTTACCTACCATCAGTGTGGTTTTGGTTTATTTTAATGAGGCTCTGTCAATCATACAGAGGGCTGTCTGCAGCATCATTGACAGAACACCTTCTCATCTACTAAAGGACATCATCTTGGTTGATGACTACAGCTCCAATGGTTTGTTATTATGCTTAAAATGTTCACTTACAATGGCTATATTCTATCATCAATATGTGCTTTGTGTTTGCCCTATTAACGTGTTGTCCTAAATGTCTTTCATGTAATTTGCACAGTTATTTTATGGTTATTGGTAGCTTTTGAAAAAAGATTTGTCTCTTTATTGCCTCTTTTGAGGAGTCCTAAAGTCAATAGATTAGAAAAAAATGTCTTTTTCATGTCACTCGCACAAATTTCTATAAATTGTTTTTCGTGTTAGTTGCACGACTTTCTTTTTTGTTTCATTTTATTTATTGTTTTCTTCTTTTCTGCTTGGGGTTGGGGTTAGAATCACTTTCTGTTACATTTTTAGACATCACCTAACCCAAAGCCCAACTCTAACCACAAGTCCAGGTGAGAATATTTTTAAAAGTGGAAGAAAAACATGTGAAACCAATACATAAAAGTACATCCTAACCCAAACCCCAAATCTAACACCAAGCGGCAATGATTTAAAAATAGGGGGGAAATGAGAGAACAATACGTAAAATGACACGAAAAAGACATTTGTACTGAAGGCATGAGAAAAAGCTGAATTTCGTGCCATTTACATGTAATACAATTTTTCGTGACTATAACAGGACTTTCTGTGAGATCATGTTGCATTTCATTTAGTTTAAGACTTTCTGCAGTTGCCTGTCATTGCTAAAGTATAAGGGAAGCTCACTGACTTTAGCTTATAACTTTACTGGTTATATTCTAAATAAAGAGACTAAGAAATAATGATGAACACAATACCATTGCAAAAACAACAAATCTAATGGTGGCATGATGGACTAAGGGTGGGTTGCACCAACAAGGAATAAATTAAGCAGAGTTTAGAGCTAATCTAGGGTTTGGTGATCCCAGTTTAATTTTAATTCGAGTTGTGTTGCACCACTTAAATTTAAACACAGATTAACAAATCTTAGATTAAATCTTTAAACTGTATTAAATCCTTCATCTGCGATTTATTTTGTCCGCCATGTTGAATTTTCCGGTATAATTAAACAGCAACAATGTTGACGTTGTCATTCAAAAAGGAAATAAACAGTTTATGCAAGCAAAGGTAATGTAATTGTTGTATTATAAATCACCTACATACACCGGTAGGCTAATCTAAAGGTCTGATTCAAATAAAAACATTTGACAATCTTTTAAAAACAATTAACAGACCAGGAAATATTGTGACAGGAAATATCGCAAAGCTCAGATATTGTGCTATAATGAACAAGATGTGTCGACGCATTTGTCATGAAGCGCCACCGTGTGTCCGTACCGGGTGTGCCTTAAGCCTTGAAAAGTGAAGCCTCTGGCTCTTTGATCGCCCCCTGGTGGCTGGCTGCAGTACAAGTCATAACCCCGCCCTCTCCATTCAAACGAATAGGACTTTGCTCTAAATAAAAAAAATATTTACACTTCCAATAAAAGTTTTCGAAAGATGGTTTTGGTCCTTTCAAGTAGTTGTTATCACGCTGATATATGTTCAAGTGTTAATTTTTGTGATAAGTTTCATTTTAGCTTGTAATTTGATGCTATAGAAACGGGGCGTGTCGTTATGATTGGAGTGGTTGAATTGACCGCGCGAGCGTTTGGGCGGAAGTTTGATACCGCGGCTTCGCCTCTGGCTTCACGGACGATTCCTTCTGGGCATTCCTCGGCTCCAAACTGACGTTTTTACGTAACATGGCGGCACGCTCGCGGTATGTGTTTCTAATAATTTAGCCAGACATTTAATTGTAAAAAAAAACATATTTAAACCTCCTCATATGCAAGTTTAAAGTTAATCCCTCACTGAGATTTAAAACGGAGTTTAAAGTCATGGAGCAACAGGATTAAAGATAATCTAGATTTACTGTAAGATTTAAACCTGGATCAAAATGACAGTTTAAATTTAAACCTGTTTATTTTTAAACAGGTTTAAAGTTTGGTGCAACGGAATTATTAAATAAGCTTTGATTTAAACCAGATTTAGGCCTAATCCTTGTTGGTGCAACCCACCCTAAGACTTTTGCACAATACTGTAAATGTAGTCTAATTATATTTTTCCTGACAGTTGATCTGCAGTTGGCTCTGGATGAATATATTGATCAAATTAATAAAGATAAGCCTGGTTTACTTAAGAAGGTGAGACACACAAGGCAGATGGGTCTTGCGAAGGCGAGAATCTCAGGCTGGGAGGCGGCAACAGGCCAAGTGGTAGCCATTTTGGATGCCCACATTGAGGTTCATAAGCAATGGTAAGCAATAGACTTGATGGATTTGATTTTTATTAAATAAACATCGCTATTACATTGGATCACTTTGTTGCTCTATAGGGCAGAGCCGCTCCTTGCAAGAATCAAAGCAGACAGGACAATAGTGTTGTCGCCAGTGTTTGATAAGGTAGAATTTGACACCCTGGATGTTGTTCACTATCAGCCATCGGCTCATGCGTTTGACTGGGCCCTTTGGTGCATGTATGAGTCCTTCCTGCCAGAATGGGTTAATCTTACTGACCCATCAGAACCTGGAAAGTAAGTGACGTAGACATAAACACTCCTTCTTCTAAACCACTGGATATCAAATTTTTTTACTTTAAAGGACAAGTTCGGTATTTTACACTTAAAGCCCTGTTTTCAGATTGTTTATGATTAAATAGAACGGTTTTGACTGAAATGTGGACATATGATGCTGGCCCGGGTGTTTGTTGTATGACATTTACAGTGGCTGCATAGGTGCACTGGAACAATCCTTCCTAAAATGCATTAAACTTTTGTTTACAAAGACGTGAAACTCACAGAGTGATCAGGGGTGTTCACTGATATGCTCACACAAAAATCGCTGCAAAAGACGCATTCCAACAGGTTTTATCGTAGTTTTTGTCCAACTCCATTGACTTGTATTAGATGTGCTGTGCGGTACGGTATTACTCCGCGCCGGGAACATTGTTTGTATTCTTGCAATTGGGAAAGGTGGATTATCGCCACCAACTGGGCTGGAGTGTCTATTATTCAAGCTCTCAACGGAAGAATGTACGGATGTGAGGCGTTTGGAAAAATAGGTCCACAAGTTTACAGCGAATGGAAAAACACCTGTTGGAAAGCATCTTTTGTAGCGATTTTTGTGTGAGCAAAGCCATAATTGGCTTTTGGCAGTGGGCCCCCTACCCCCCAAACTCTGCCTATGATACATAATACGGACATTATTTTTATTATTGACAAAATCAGGATCCACATCAGATTCCAGTTTTGTTTCTCTGCATTGTTAGGAGTCCCTCTGTAATGGGAATCCTTGTCGCTGATCGTCAATTCTTGGGAGAAATTGGTGTTTTGGATGAAGGAATGGAGATTTATGGGGGAGAGAATGTTGAACTAGGAATACGTGTAAGTTATACTTCACATTTTGAAGCTAAACAGTAATATGTATGAAGGCTAATATATGAAATGTGACTCTTCCTGTGAAAATATATCACAATTGTCATATATTGTCACAATTGGTTAAATATTTGTTATATTAAAATAAATATATCAGGTCTGGCTTTGTGGTGGGAGTATTGAAGTGGTGCCGTGTTCCAAGATAGCGCACATAGAAAGAGCACATAAGCCCTATTCAAGAGATCTCAGACCGCACATGATGCGAAATGCCCTGAGGGTGGCTGAAATATGGATGGATGAATATAAATCAAATGTGAATATTGCCTGGAATCTACCATTGAAGGTTAGTAAAAGACAGAGGCAGGGCAGCATTTATTTAAAGGGGACATATTATGATATTTTTTTAAGATGTAAACCAAATCTTTGGTTTCCCCAGAGTGCATAATTGAAGTTCTAGCTCAAAATACCGCACAGATAATTAATTACAGCATGTTAAAATTCCCACTTTGTAGGCCTGAGCAAAAGTGTGCCGTTTTTGGGTGTGTCATTTAAAATGCAAATGAGCAGATGAAGTGCAAACACTGATCACAATGATGGTGGTTTGTTGCAATTGAAACTCAATTGTGCTGTGATTTTTTTCTCTCTCTCTCTCTCTGCACTAAATGGTATTATCCTATTCTGACATCACAAAAGGAGCCAATTACATTGAGCTATTTTTTCACATGCTTGCAGAGAATGGTTTACCAAAACTAAATTACTGGGTTAATCTTTTTCCACATTTTCTAGATTGATAGAAACACTGGGGACCCAATTATAGCACTTAAACATGGAAAAAGTCAGATTTTCATAATATGTCCCCTTTAGGATAAATCCACCCTAAACCTGGATTGAGAAATTAATTAACTTCTTTCCTCTAGGATCATGGGATTGACATTGGAGATGTGACAGAGAGAAAAAAGTTACGAGAGAATCTCAAATGTAAACCATTTAAATGGTACCTGGAAAATGTTTATCCACAGCTGGACACCTGGGAGGACATAGTGGGTTATGGTGCGGTAAGCATCAAGTTTATATTTGTATTTATTGGTTTAGCAGACACTTTGATCCAATTTAACATTTTTTCAATGAGCTTACAGTAAGTGTACTCTACAAAACCAGGCTAGAGCTGAAGTTAGAAAAGATAAACAACATGGAAGAAAGTTTTTCAATATATATAGGAAAGCAACAGTATAAGAAGAAATGTGCCTTAAAGGCGGAGTCCACGATGTTTGAAAAACGGTTTGGAAAAGGAGACGGGCCGACTACCAAAACACACTTATAGCCAATCAAATCAAATCAAATGCTGGGTTGCGTATGTGTGGGGCAGGTCTATCAACAGAAGGTCCAGATTCTATTGGGGTAGGGGCGTGTTTGTTTAGGTGATTTCAAATATCAACATTGGCTTTCAAACATCATGGACTCCGCCTTTAATGTTTGGAAGTAAATAGTTGTGAATATTATAGAGAAGGGGAGGGGACCAAGAACCGAACCCTGGGGAACCCCAGTGGTCAGATCTATCTGTAAAATAAGAATTAAACTAACTGAGTGCAATTCCAGTGAATGCTGACTATCCAGTAGGTTGTTTGTGAAAGATTAGCATATAGTTCACTCTTTGAAAGGAATGGTAAAAGTGAGACTGGTCTATACTTGTTAGATGCTGAGGTGTCAAGTGATGGTTTTGAAAAGTGGGATTACCCAAGCCTGTTTAAATAAGGTGGGGACACCTAAAGTAGGCAGGAGGATAGATCTTTATGAACAGGGTTGGTGACCACTTAATAACCATCAGAATGTCATCTTCAGTTTTAGAACACTAATATTTGCTCTCAGTATTTACATATCCGACTGCATATTTGCCTTCCCATGGTGGTAATGTCATGTCAGTTCATTAATATGTTTTAATATCTTAAAGGAATATTCCATTTTCTTAAAAGAAAAATCCAGATAATTTACTCACCACCATGTCATCCAAAATGTTGATGTCTTTCTTTGTTCAGTCCAGAAGAAATTATGGTTTTTGAACAAAACATTGCAGAATTTTTCTAATTTTAATGGACTTTAATAGAACCCAACATTTAATACTTAACTCAACACTTAACAGTTTTTTTTCAACAGAGTTTCAAAGGACTACAAACAATCCCAAACGAGGCACAAGGGTCCCATCCAGCGAAACAACTGTCATTCTTGACAACAAAAACAAAAAATATATACTTTTAAACCACAACTTTTCGTCATGGTCCGGTCCAGCGCGACCTAACGTTAATACGTAGTGACATAGGGAGGTCACGTGTTACATATATAAAACGCACATTTGCGGACCATTGTAAACAATAAACTGCCACAAAGACATTAATTAGTATCAGTTGACATACAACAACGTAGGAATGGTCCTCTTTCAACACATTTGTAAACACTGGGGCGGAGTTTCGGGTTCGTCCTCTGTGACCTCTTGACGTCATGACGTATTGCGGTGACGTAGTGGGGTCAGCTGGCGCATCACGACCGGATCTACACGACGAGAAGTTGTGCTTTAAAAGTGTATATTTGTTTTTTTTATTGTCAAAAATGACAATCGTTTCGCTAGATAAGACTCTTATTCCTCGTTTAGGATTGTTTATAGTCCTTTAAAACTCAGTTGAAAAAAACTGTTAAGTGTTGAGTTAAGTATTAAATGTTGGGTTCTATTAAAGTCCATTAAAATTAGAAAAATTCTGCAATGTTTTCTTCAAAAAACTATTTCTTCTCGACTGAACAAAGAAAGACATCAACCTTTTGGATGACATGGTGGTGAGTAAATTATCTGGATTTTTCTTTTAAGAAAATGTAGTAATCCTTTAACGTCTTCTTTTCAATCTCTTAATTTTGATTTTAAATAACAGTTAAAAAACGACATAAAAGAAGACCTCTGCATTGATCAAGGACCTGTACCTGGAAGTGTACCAATTTTTTATACCTGTCATTATTATGAACCTCAGGTAATCTATAGATGATTATAATACATTTAGGCAGAATCATTATTCAATAAGTGCATTAAGAGTGAACCATTCATTTAAATCTTACAGCATTGTTACTACAGACGTAATGGGGAAATTTATGTTGGAGGCATCAAGTCTCACATTTACAATTCTAACCGGTGTCTATTGGATTCTGGCTCTGGAAACACACCAACATTACTTGACTGTAAACAAGCCAAAGAGAAAGGACTTCACATACAGTGGAGCTTTACCCAGGTACAGTACTGTGATTTTTTTAATTTGTTTATTTAACAATCTTAAGGCTTAAGGCTAGTCCAAGACTAAAACACGTGTTTGAACTGTCAAAATAACTAGCACTGATAGATTTTAAAATATTGATGTGTCTCAAAATGCACACCAGTAACATATTTTTCTAAGACATGTTTATGAAAAAATGCTTAAAAATATTTATTTAACTAAAGTCCTAATCCTGGCATTAGCTTAGCCATGCCTAAAACAGGCATTAGTGTCTTAAGTAAATTAGTGATCTTTATGTTGTATTTTTAGGGCCAAGAAATAAGAAATAAAAATACAAACCGATGTCTTGAGATTGCACAAGGAGAAGATTCATACTACTATCTTGTTATGCAAAAATGCACAGGTCAAAATTGGAAAATACAACATGTTGTCAAAGAATTTTAATTAAACAGACTTTGAAACTTACACTGTCAGAAGAAATGGTCAAATGGTCCCAAGCTGTCACCCTTTAAAAAGGTCTTAATATGAACAATTTAGATACATCTGGTACGAATATGCACCTTTGAGGTACTAATATAAGCTTTTTAGGTGTAAAGGTGAATTTTTTTGTGACTTTTATTAACGGTGTATGGGCCAAGTGAAAAAACATTTTATTCATTTAACCTTTTTGTATTTTTCCTCTGCTTTAAGTTAAACCATATCTTGGTACTTTGCAGAACATTTTATTCATTCATCTGTTAACTCTTGCTGTATAGATCTTAAAAGTACAGCATGTCTGGCTTCATAAACTTTGGAGGTTTGCAAACACCAAATCTCTGTAATTTTACTGTTTACATAAAAACACTTGTTGTCTCTGTTTTGTATGAATACATTTGATTGTGTACATTTGTTTGTGCTTTAATACATTTGTTTGTCTAGCATTAATTCATTGTGGTTTATCGCACTGGTACATGTTACTTGACTTCAATAACGGCTAATATTGTTATTAATATCTCTTATAATAGATGACAGATTGCTCTCACCACTAATGAACTCTGTATCAAACGGTATATTTGTATTGAATGTTAATGTTGGGAGTGCCCAATCGACTCAAACCATTAATAAACACTATGCAGCATGCATTTAGAGATTTAAATGATCCAAGATCTGAAATACTTGATTTTTTGACTGTGTGTTCAAATAACTTTTTATAGTAACTGAGAAAACATTTGGTCATAAAACAAATTATCATATAACCGGGACTCCCTTATCAGAAAAATGTATAGGGAGCAAAGGTTTGTGTACTTAAAGTAATAAAAATGTTATTAAGGGTTTAATCTCTTTTAAAGCCTGTTGCATTTGATTTACAGGTGCTATATAGCACTAAAAATGGTTCCTCTACAAGCCAAGAACCACTTTTTAGTGCTATTTAGCACCGTTTGTTTTTAAAGTGTATACATAAATTCACAAAAATGTATCACTAAAGTAGTGATGTGAGCAGTTGGCCACATCCAGTGAAATTAATGGGGCTACATGCCTCTCTGCTGGTCGAAATTATTTTTTTCCTAAATTGTAAATCTTTTATGTTTTTTTTTTCTTAACACCAGATGGCTGAATTCAACACATAACATCTAGATCAATATCTAAAAATTATTTAAATCAAATTTAGTTTTTTTTTTTTTCGTAAAAATTTAACAGGAAAGCTAATGGTATAGTTGAAGAATTTAGTGGTAAACAGGTACAAAAGTATACTTCATAACTCCCAAAATTACAGCATTAATGTATAGATGGAAATTATATATTATTGGTATAATTAAAAATGTATATATTTTTTGTAATCACTCTTTTAATTTGTGGGGTCATTTTTACCCCCGCGTAACTGTAACATATAACGGAAAATCTGGGCTTATGAGGGTTAAAACAAAACATCGTCAGACTTGTAGCTTCAGCTGCAGTGTATTTCTAGATTTAAGGCCAATTTCAACTATATTATCAGAAATGTATTTATCAAATGAATTTTAAGCCCTTCATAACTACTTATTTTAGTATCACAAAACAATAATCCTGTCTTCACAATAAACTTCCAATTGTCTGCTTAAAATGAGACCTAACCGTTTTTAGAGCAAAGGAGTTATGAACTGTAATTTTAGTTTGGAAATGACAGTCTTTTTTTCAAAAGGAGGGTATACAGAAGAGGTTAATCTTTTCTTTAACATATTTAACACTAAACAATACTTTTGTTGGAAAATGTATTTAGGTTTTACTGTGATTAAAATTGTATTTTATAGAAGGCAGAGAAGGAAATGTTCTCATTGAAGCACCAATATTACTATATTAATGCTATATATTGCTAATGTCTAATATTATTTAATATTGTCTAAACAAATCTAAAACTATCAATGTTTTCTTCAGTTGCTTTTACGTTTCTCCAATTAAAATAATTCAATTGTAATTAGTATGATTGTGTGATTGTGATGCTGATATAAAGCATTTAATGAATAAAGAGAAAATAAATATTTTAATTATAAACATCATATTATATTGTATATTGGTTAACAGGTACTGTTTCAGAATATAGTTAAAACTTGTAACTTGTTAAAAGCACTTCTTGTTTAATACAATAAATACAAGTTGTATTCAATTCGCTATTGTTTCCTACAGTTTGGATAAAATCATCTGCTTAACGCCTAAATGTAAATGTAATAAAAATAAAAACATGTTCTTTGTATACGTAATTGTGTCATTTGTATAACTGTCTTAATTATATTAGTTTAATTGTTATAACTAAAGAGTTGAAATATAACTGAGGCGGCACAGTGGGTCAGTGGGTTGCACTATAGACGGTTTCATCAGACGCACGTGCGGTGATGCGATTACGCGTCTGGTCCGAACTTTACTTCCGGTTTCTGTTTGTTTAATGGTCTGACTAGTTGCTGAAACTGAACTATTAAACAAATACCTTGTCGAAAATAATGTTTTGGTTTCCTAGGTAATCTATGTGTTGTTTATTTTGCTTGTTACATAAATAAACTACTTTAAATTGATTTTGTTGTTATTTATTCTTAGCGGAGTTTACCGGACGTCACGTGTTTTCCACGAAATCTGCTTATTTATGTTGTTACTGCTGAAACCGCCATTTATAGCCCAAGTGAATAAATCGCCTGCGTGCGCATTCAGGCAACGGAAGTGGTGTTGTTCCCCAGTGGTTTTAACGTGTTAGCAACTCAAAAAGTTTATAAAAACGGTTTGCCAGCATCAAAATGTCTGGTTGTTGGGTTTGGTTGCACTAATATAATATACCTCAATTTTTTAAAATAACTTTTTCTGTGTTGCTTCACTGCTTATTTTTGCCGTACTTCCGTTGCCAACATGCGCGCGCATACGTTGCCACGTCATCATTGTGTACAAACACAGTAAAAGGGTCTATTGCTTACAGCAAGAAGATCCCTGGTTCTAGGTCGGGTGGCCTTTCTGTGTGGAGTTTGGATGCTCTCCCTGTGTCAGCTTGGGTCTAACTCCGGATAGTTTCCTCCAACAGGACAAAAACATGAAAGTTAAGGGAATTGGGATTACCAAATTGCCCCTCCAATAACGCGTGTTTGGTGAAGATGCCGGACGCAGGACATAGCCAAAGTATTGCCCCATCACGCCCCCCAGGAAACTGCGGTCAAGCCAGCCGCCACTCCGAAAAAGACGGCCAAACCAGCCCCCCGTTTTTTTTCTGTGTGCACATAAATTAGACATTACGGTAAATGCACGAGAGGAATGATTTCAAAATAAAAGTTTCTCACTTAATCTGTTGATATTTCTGTTGCATTATGTGTCTGTTTTAAGTCATTGCTAGGGTATTATGGGTGGTTGCTAGGCTGTTTCTCTTGCATTCAGTGTGGTTGCTAGGGTTCTATAATTGGTTGCTAGGCTGTTTCTGTTGCATTCTGTTTGGTTGCTAGGCTGTTTCTGTTGCATTGTGTGTCTGTTGTCGTTGCTGGGGTATTGTGGGTGGTTGCTGGGCTGTTTCTCTTGCATTCTGTGGTTGCTGGGGTTATATGGGTGGTTGCTGGGCTGTGTCTGTTGCGTTCTGTTTGGTTGCTGGGCTGTTTCTGTTGCATTTTGTGTCTGTTTTGGGTCATTGCTGTGGTGTTGTGGGTGGTTGCTGTGCGGTCTCTCTTGCATTCTGTTTGGTTGCTGGGCTGTTGCTTGGGTTCTTTGGGTTGTTGCTATGGTGTTGTGGGTGGTTGCTGGGCGGTCTCTCTTGCGTTCTGTGTGGTTGCTAGGCTGTTGCTAGGGTTCTTTAAGTTGTTGCTAGGATATTATGGGTGGTTGCTAGGTTGTTTCTCTTGCATTCTGTGTGGTTGCTAGGCTGTTACTAGGGTTTTATGGGTGGTTGCTAGGTTGTTTGTGCTGCATTCTGGTTGCTTGCTATGCCATTGCTAGGGCTTTTTAAGTGGTTGCTAGGGTATAGCTTTGGTTTTCTGTGATCGCTAGACTGTTGCTAGGGTCCATGGGTGGCTGCTAGTCTGCTTCTGTTGCATTCTGTGTCTGTTTAAGTCGTTGTTAGGGTATTATTGGTGGCTGATAGGCTGTTTCTATTGCATTCTGTCTGTTAAAAGTCATTGCTAGGGTATTATGGGTGGTTGCTAGGCTGTTTCTGTTGCATTCTGCATGGTTGCTAGGCTGTTTCTATTGCATTCTATGTCTGTTTTAATTCATTGCTAGGGTATTATGGGTGATTGCTAGGCTATTTCTGTTGCAGTATGTGTCTGTTTAAGTCGTTGCTAGGGTATTATGGGGGGTTGCTATGATGTTTCTGTTGCATTCTGTGTCTGTTTTAAATCATTGCTAGGGTATTGTGGGTGGTTGCTAGGCTATTTCTATTGCATTCTAAGTCGTTGCTAGGGTATTGTAGGTGGTTGCTAGGCTATTTCTATTGCATTCTGTGTCAGTTTAAAGTCATTGCTAGGGTATTATGGGTGGTTGCTGGGCTGTTTCTGTTGAATTCTGTGTCTGTTTTGAATCATTGTTGGGGTGTTGTCGTTGTTTGCTGGGCTATTTCTGTTGCATTATGTGTGGTTGCTGGGCTGTTGCAGTTTTTTTGAGTGGTGGCTGGGGTGTGGCTTTGGTTTTCTCTGTGATTGCTGGGCTGTTGCTGGGCTGTGTGGGTGGTTGCTGGGCTGTTGGTCTGGCGTTCTTTGTGGTTGCTGGGGAGTTGTGGCGGTTGCTGGGCTGTTGCTCTGGGGGTCTGTGTGGTTGTGGAGTTCTGGTTGGTTGCTGTGCTGTTGCTCTTGTTTTCTGGGTGATTGCTGGACTGTTGATAGGGTTTTATTGGTTATTGCTAGGCTTTTGTTGAGATATTACGGTGGATTACTATGAAGTTGCTAGCATATTAAGGGTGGTTGTTAGGCTGTTGCTGTGACATTCTATGTGATTGCTGGGCTGTTGCTAGGCTACGGTATTTAAATTGGTTGCTAGGATATTTCCTGCAAGTAAGCCTACGAAGGCCCTGTATAGGCATAGCCTAAAGGCCCAGTGCAGGTTTGCTATTTCTATAAGATCAAATACATGTTTATTTCTATAGGATCAAAGAGGTGCTTAAAGGAAACGACCTGTTTGCACAGAATAATTTCATCTGAGAGTGACAGTATCCAACCTCAAGGTGTCACTCACACCATACCAGGCCAATCTGATATAAATTTTGTAAAATACAGCTCTCCAAAATATAAGTAATACTTGATTGTTTCTATAAGATCAAATAGGTGCTTAAAGGAAACTACCTGTTTGCAGAGAATGATTTTACCTCAGATTGACAGTATACAATCTGAGGGTGTCACTTACACCGTATTAGGCCAATCTGATATGGAATTTGTAAAATATAGCTCTCCAAAATAACCTAAATACACGTCTATTTCTATAAAATCAAATAGATGTTAAAAGGAAACTACCTGTTTGCACAGAATGATTTTACCTAAGAGTGACAGTATACCACCTCAAGGTGTCACTCACACAATATCAAGTCAATCTGATATGGAGTTTGTAAAATACAGCTCTCCACAATATCATGAATACTTGGTTGTTTCTATAAGATCAAATCGTTTTTTTTAAGATCAAATAGATGTTTAAAGGAAACTACCTGTTTGCACAGAATGATTTTACCTCAGAGTGACAGTATCCCACCTCAAGGTGTCACTCACAACATATCAGGCCAATCTGATATGGAGTTTGTAAAATACAGCTTTCCAAAATAACCTAAATACATGTTTATTTCTATAAGATCAAATAGGTGCTTAAATTAAACTACCTGTTTGCACAGAATGATTTTACCTCAGAGTGACAGTATACCACCTCAAGGTGTCACTCACAACATATCAGGTCAATCTGATATGGAGTTAATAAATTACAGCTCTCCAAAATAACCTAAATACATGTTTATTTTTATGAGATCAAATAGATGTTAAAAGGAAACTACCTGTTTGCACAGAATGATTTTACCTAAGAGTGACAGTATACCACCTCAAGGTGTCACTCACAACATATCAGGCCAATCTGATATGGAGTTTGTAAAATACAGCTCTCCAAAATAACCTAAATACATGTTTATTTCTATAAGATCAAACATGTGCTTAAAGGAAACCACCTGTCTGCACAGAACGACTCTACCCCAGAGTGACAGTACACCACCTCAACGTGTCACTCACACTGTATCAGGCCAATCTGATATGGAGTTTGTAAAATACAGCTCTCCAAAATAACCTAAATAGATGTTTATTTCTATAAGATCAAATAGGTGCTTAAAGGAAACTACCTGTTTGCACAGAATGATTTTACCTCAGAGTGACAGTATACCACCTCAATTTGTCACTCACACAATATCAAGTCAATTTGATATGAAGTTTGTAAAATACAGCCCTCCAAAATATCATAAATACTTGATTGTTTCTATAAGATCAAACAGCCTTTTTTAAGATCAAATAGATGTTTAAAGGAAACTACCTGTTTGCACAGAATGATTTTACCTCAGAGTGACAGTATCCCACCTCAAGGTGTCACTCACAAAATATCAGGTCAATCTGATATGGAGTTTGTAAATTACAGCTCTCCAAAATAACCTAAATACATGTTTTTTTAAATAAGATAAAATAGATGTTAAAAGGAAACTACCTGGTTGCACAGAATGATTTTACCTAAGAGTGACAGTATACCACCTCAAGGTGTCACTCACAAAATATCAGGTCAATCTGATATGGAGTTTGTAAATTACAGCTCTCCAAAATAACCTAAATACATGTTTATTTTTATAAGATCAAATAGATGTTAAAAGGAAACTACCTGTTTGCACAGAATGATTTTACCTAAGAGTGACAGTATACCACCTCAAGGTGTCACTCACAACATATCAGGCCAATCTGATATGGAGTTTGTAAAATACAGCTCTCCAAAATAACCTAAATACGTGTTTATTTCTATAAGATCAAATAGGTGCTTAAAGGAAACTACTTGATTGCACAGAATGATTTTACCTCAGAGTGACAGTATACCACCTCAATGTGTCACTCACACTGTATCAGGCCAATCTGATATGGAGTTTGTAAAATACAGCTCTCCAAAATAACCTAAATAGATGTTTATTTCTATAAGATCAAATAGGTGCTTAAAGGAAACTACCTGTTTGCACAGAATGATTTTACCTCAGAGTGACAGTATACCACCTCAAGGTGTCACTCACACAATATCAAGTCAATCTGATATGAAGTTTGTAAAATACAGCTCTCCAAAATATCATAAATACTTGATTGTTTCTATAAGATCAAATAGTTTTTTTTAAGATCAAATAGATGTTTAAAGGAAACTACCTGTTTGCACAGAATGATTTTACCTCAGAGTGACAGTATCCCACCTCAAGGTGTCACTCACAACATATCAGGTCAATCTGATATGGAGTTTGTAAATTACAGCTCTCCAAAATAACCTAAATACATGTTTATTTGTATAAGATCAAATAGATGTTAAAAGGAAACTACCTGTTTGCACAGAATGATTTTACCTCAGAGTGACAGTATACCACCTCAATTTGTCACTCACACAATATCAAGTCAATTTGATATGAAGTTTGTAAAATACAGCCCTCCAAAATATCATAAATACTTGATTGTTTCTATAAGATCAAATAGTTTTTTTAAGATCAAATAGATGTTTAAAGGAAACTACCTGTTTGCACAGAATGATTTTACCTCAGAGTGACAGTATCCCACCTCAAGGTGTCACTCACAAAATATCAGGTCAATCTGATATGGAGTTTGTAAATTACAGCTCTCCAAAATAACCTAAATACATGTTTTTTTATAAGATAAAATAGATGTTAAAAGGAAACTACCTGGTTGCACAGAATGATTTTACCTAAGAGTGACAGTATACCACCTCAAGGTGTCACTCACAAAATATCAGGTCAATCTGATATGGAGTTTGTAAATTACAGCTCTCCAAAATAACCTAAATACATGTTTATTTTTATAAGATCAAATAGATGTTAAAAGGAAACTACCTGTTTGCACAGAATGATTTTACCTAAGAGTGATAGTATACCACCTCAAGGTGTCACTCACAACATATCAGGCCAATCTGATATGGAAGTTTGTAAAATACAGCTCTCCAAAATAACCTAAATACATGTTTATTTCTATAAGATCAAATAGGTGCTTAAAGGAAACTACCTGTTTGCACAGAATGATTTTACCTCAGAGTGACAGTATACCACCTCAATGTGTCACACACACTGTATCAGGCCAATCTGATATGGAGTTTGTAAAATACAGCTCTCCAAAATAACCTAAATAGATGTTTATTTCTATAAGATCAAATAGGTGCTTAAAGGAAACTACCTGTTTGCACAGAATGATTTTACCTCAGAGTGACAGTATACTACCTCAATTTGTCACTCACACTGTATCAGGCCAATCTGATATGGAGTTTGTAAAATACAGCTCTCCAAAATAACCCAAATACATGTTTATTTTTATAAGATCAAATAGATGTTAAAAGGAAACTACCTGTTTGCACAGAATGATTTTACCTAAGAGTGACAGTATACCACCTCAAGGTGTCACTCACACAATATCAAGTCAATCTGATATGGAGTTTGTAAAATACAGCTCTCCAAAATATCATAAATACTTGATTGTTTCTATAAGATCAAATATTTTTTTAAGATCAAATAGATGTTTAAAGGAAACTACCTGTTTGCACAGATTGATTTTACCTCAGAGTGACAGTATCCCACCTCAAGGTGTCACCCACAACACACCAGGCCAATCTGATATGGAGTTTGTAAATTACAGCACTCCAAAATATCATAAATAATTGATTGTTTCTATAAGATCTAATAGGTGCTTAAAGAAAACTACCTGTTTGCACAGAATGGTTTTACCTCAGAGTGACAGTATCCCACCTGAAGGTGTCACTCACAACATATCAGGCCAATCTGATATGGAGTTTGTAAATTACAGCTCTCCAAAATAACATAAATACATGTTTATTTCTACAAGATCAAACAGGTGCCCAAAGGAAACTACCCGTTTGCACAGAACGATTCTCCCAAGAGTGACAGCACACCACCCCCACGTGCCACTCAAACCACACCAGGCCAATCTGATATAAAGTTTGTAAAATACAGCCCTCCAAAACATCATGAATACTTGATTGTTTCTATAAGATCAAATAGTTTTTTTTAAGATCAAATAGATGTTTAAAGGAAACTACCTGTTTGCACAGAATGATTTTACCTCAGAGTGACAGTATCCCACCTCAAGGTGTCACTCACAACATATCAGGCCAATCTGATATGGAGTTTGTAAATTAAAGCTCTCCAAAATAACCTAAATACATGTTTATTTCTATAAGATCAAATACATGTGCAAAGGAAACTACCTGTTTGCACAGAATGATTTTACCTCAGAGTGACAGTATACCACCTCAAGGTGTCACCCACAACACATCAGGCCAATCTGACATGGAGTCTGTAAACCACAGCTCTCCAAAATAACCCAAATACATGTTTATTTCTACAAGATCAAATAGGTGCTTAAAGGAAACTACCTGTTTGCACAGAATGATTTTACCTCAGAGTGACAGTATACCACCTCAATGTGTCACTCACACCGTATCAGGCCAATGTGATATGGAGTTTGTAAAATACAGCTCTCCAAAATAACATAAATACTCAATTATTTCTATAAAATCAAATATATGGTTAAAGGAAACTACCTGTTAAAAAATAATTTCACTTCAGAGTGACAGGATATCATCTGAAGGTGTCATTAACACAAAATCAGGCCAATCTGATATGGAGTTTGTAAAATACAGCTCTCCAAAATAACCTAAATACATGTTTATTTCTATAAGATCAAATAGATTTTTAAAGGAAACTACCTGTTTGTACAGAATAATTTCAACTCAGATTGACAGTATACTACCTCAAGGTGTCACTCACACAATATAAAGTCAATCTGATACAGAGTTTGTAAAATAAAATGTGTATTTAAATTCTTTTGAAGAGCTGTATTTGACAAATTCCATATCAGATTGGCCTGATATGTTGTGAGTGATATCCTGAGATGGGATGCTGTCCATGTGAGGTTGCATTATTCTGTGCAGGCGGGTAGTTTCCTTAGAGCATCTGTTTGATCTTATAGAAATGGTTGAGTGTTTATGATGTTTTGGAGAGCTGTGTTTTGCAGGCTCCGTGTCAGATTGGCCTGGTTTTGTGTGGGTGACGCCTTCAGGTGGTGTGCTGTCGCTCTGGGGTGGGGTCGTTCTGTGCAAACAGGTAGTTTCTTTTGAGCACCTATTTGATCTAATAGAAACGGTCAGGTGTTTGTGATGTTTTGGGGGGCTGTGGTTTGCAGGCTCCATGTCAGATTGACTTGGTGTTGTGTGAGTGACACATTGAGGTGGTATATTGTCACTTTGAGGTAAAATCATTCTGTGCAAACAGGTAGTTTCCTTTAAGCACCTATTTGATCTTTTAGAAACAATCAAGTATTTATGATATTTTGGAGGGCTGTAATTTACAAACTACATATCAGATTGACTTGATATTGTGTGAGTGACACCTTGAGGTGGTATACTGTCAATCTGAGGTGAAATTATTCTGTGCAAACAGGTAGTTTCCTTTAAACATCTATTTGATTTTAGAGAAATAATTGAGTTTTCATGCTATTTTGGAGAGCTGTATTTTACAAACTCCATATCATATTGACTTGATATTGTGTGAGTGACACCTTGAGGTGGTATACTGTCACTCTGAGGTAAAATCATTCTGTGCAAACAGGTAGTTTCCTTTAAGCACCTATTTGATCTTATAGAAATAAACATGTATTTAGGTTATTTTGGAGAGCTGTATTTTACAAACTCCATATCATATTGACTTGATATTGTGTGAGTGACACCTTGAGGTGGTATACTGTCAATCTGAGGTGAAATTATTCTGTGCAAACAGGTAGTTTCCTTTAAACATCTATTTGATTTTATAGAAATAAACATGTATTTAGGTTATTTTGGAGAGCTGTATTTTACAAACTCCATATCAGATTGGCCTGATATGATGTAAGTGACACCCTCAGATGGTATACTGTCACTCTGAAGTGAAATTACTTTGTGCAAACAGGCAGTTTCCTTTAAACATGTATTTGATCTTATAGAAATAACATGTATTTAGGTTATTTTGGAGAGCTGTATTTTACAAACTCCATATCAGATTGGCCTGATACGGTGTGAGTGACACCCTGAGATGGTATACTGTCACTCTGAGGTAAAATCATTCTGTGCAAACAGGTAGTTTCCTTTAAGCACCTATTTGATCTTATAGAAATAACATGTATTTAGGTTATTTTGGAGAGCTGTATTTTACAAACTCCATATCAGATTGGCCTGATACGGTGTGAGTGACACCCTGAGATGGTATACTGTCACTCTGAGGTAAAATCATTCTGTGCAAACAGGTAGTTTCCTTTAAGCACCTATTTGATCTTATAGAAACAATCAAGTATTTATGATATTTTGGAGAGCTGTATTTAACAAACTCCATATCAGATTGGCCTGATATGGTTTGAGTGACACGTTGAGGTGGTATACTGTCAATCTGAGGTGAAATTATTCTGTGCAAACAGGTAGTTTCCTTTAAACATGTATTTGATCTTATAAAATAACATGTATTTAGGTTATTTTGGAGAGCTGTATTTTACAAACTCCATATCAGATTGACTTGATATTGTGTAAGTGACACCTTGAGGTGGTATACTGTCAATCTGAGGTGAAATTATTCTGTGCAAACAGGTAGTTTCCTTTAAACATGTATTTGATCTTATAGAAATAACATGTATTTAGGTTATTTTGGAGAGCTATATTTTACAAACTCCACACCAGATTGGCCCGATATGATGTAAGTGACACCCTCAGATGGTATACTGTCACTCTGAAGTGAAATTACTTTGTGCAAACAGGCAGTTTCCTTTAAACATGTATCTGATCCTATAGAAATAACATGCATTTAGGCTATTTTGGAGAGCTGTATTTTACAAACTCCATATCAGATTGGCCTGATACGGTGTGAGTGACACCCTGAGATGGTATACTGTCACTCTGAGGTAAAATCATTCTGTGCAAACAGGTAGTTTCCTTTAAGCACCTATTTGATCTTATAGAAACAATCAAGTATTTATGATATTTTGGAGAGCTGTATTTTACAAACTCCATATCAGATTGGCCTGATATGGTTTGAGTGACACATTGAGGTGGTATACTGTCGATCTGGGGTGAAGTTATTCTGTGCAGGCAGGTAGTTTCCTTTGGACATGTATTTGATCTTATAGAGATAACATGTGTTTGGGTTATTTTGGAGAGCTGTATTTTACAAACTCCATATCAGATTGGCCTGATACGGTGTGAGTGACACCCTGAGATGGTATACTGTCACTCTGAGGTAAAATCATTCTGTGCAAACAGGTAGTTTCCTTTAAGCACCTATTTGATCTTATAGAAACAATCAAGTATTTATGATATTTTGGAGGGCTGTATTTTACAAACTCCATATCAGATTGACTTGATATTGTGTGAGTGACACATTGAGGTGGTATATTGTCACTTTGAGGTAAAATCATTCTGTGCAAACAGGTAGTTTCCATTAAACATCTATTTGATTTTATAGAAATAATTGAGTATTCATGCTATTTTGGAGAGCTGTATTTTACAAACTCCATATCATATTGACTTGATATTGTGTGAGTGACACCTTGAGGTGGTACATTGTCAATCTGAGGTGAAAATATTCTGTGCAAACAGGTAGTTTCCTTTAAACATCTATTTGATTTTATAGAAATAAACGTGTATTTAGGTTATTTTGGAGAGCTATATTTTACAAACTCCATATCAGATTGGCCTGATATGATGTAAGTGACACCCTCAGATGGTATACTGTCACTCTGAAGTGAAATTACTTTGTGCAAACTGGCAGTTTCCTTTAAACATGTATTTGATCTTATAGAAATAACACGTATTTAGGTTATTTTGGAGAGCTGCACCCTACAAACTCCATATCAGACTGGCCCGATACGTTGCGAGTGACACCCCGAGATGGCACACCGTCACTCCGAGGTAAAACAATTCCGTGCAAACAGGCAGCTCCCCCCAAGCACCTATCTGATCCTATAGAAACAATCAAGTATTTATGATATTTTGGAGAGCTGCACTTCACAAACTCCATATCAGACCGGCCCGACGTGATTTGAGTGACACATTGAGGTGGCACACCGTCAATCCGAGGCGAAACCACTCTGTGCAAACAGGTAGTTTCCTTCAAACATGTATTTGATTTTATAGAAATAACATGTATTTAGGTTATTTTGGAGAGCTGTATTTTACAAACTCCATATCAGATTGGCCTGATACGTTGTGAGTGACACCCTGAGATGGTATACTCTCACTCTGTGGTATAATCATTCTGTGCAAACAGGTAGTTAACTTTAAGCACCTATTTGATCTTATAGAAACAATCAAATATTTATGATATTTTGGAGAGCTGTATTTTACAAACTCCATATCAGATTGGCCTGATATGGTTTGAGTGACACATTGAGGTGGTATACTGTCACTCTGAGGTAAAATCATTCTGTGCAAACAGGTAGTTTTCTTTAAACATCTATTTGATCTTAAAAAAAACTATTTTATCTTATAGAAACAATCAAGTATTTATGATATTTTGGAGAGCTGTATTTTCCAATCTCCATATCAGATTGACTTGATATTGTGTGAGTGACACCTTGAGGTGGTATACTGTCACTCTGAGGTAAAATCATTCTGTGCAAACAGGTAGTTTCCTTTAAGCACCTATTTGATCTTATAGAAATAAACATGTATTTAGGTTATTTTGGAGAGCTGCATTTTACAAACTCCATATCAGATTGGGCTGATACCGTGTGAGTGACACATTGAGGTGGTATACTGTCATTCTGAGGTGAAATTATTCTGCGCAAACAGGTAGTTTTCTTTGCACATGTATTTGATCTTATAGAAATAAACATGTATTTGATCTTGTAAATATGTATTTAGGTTATTTTGGAAAGCTGTATTTTACAACAGCCTAACAACCACCTTAATATGCTGGCAACTTCATAGTAATCCACCATAATATCTCAACAAAAGCCTAGCAATAACCAATAAAACCCCATCAACAGTCTAGCAATCACCCAGAAAACAAGAGCAATAGCATAGCAACCAACCAGAATTCCACAACAACAACCTAGCAACCACACAGAACCTCAGAGCAACAGCCTAGCAACCGCCATAATTCCCTAGCAACCACAAAGAACGCCAGAACAACAGCCTAGCAACCACCCATATAGCCTAGCAACAGTCTAGCAATCACAGAGAAAACCAAAGCTATAACCTAGCTACCATTTAAAAAAAACTTAGTAACAGCCTAGCAACCACACAATGCAATAGAAATAGCCTAGCAAACAACGACAATACCTTAGCAATGATTTAAAACAGACACAGAATGCAACAGAAACAGCCTAGCAACCACCCATAATACCCTAGCAACCACCCATAAATCCCTAGCTACGATTTAAAACAGACACAGAATGCAATAGAAACAGCCTAGCAACCACCCATAATACCCTAGCAACCACCCATAATACCCTAGCAATGACTTTAAACTGACACAGAATGTAATAGAAACAGCCTAGCAACCACCCACAATACCCTAGCCACGACTTAAACAGACACAGAATGCAATAGAAACAGCCTAGCAACCACACAGAATGCTACAGGAACAGCCTAGCAACCACCCATAATACCCTAGCAATGACTTTAAACAGACACAGAATGCAATAGAAACAGCCTAGCAACCACCCACAATACCCTAGCAACGACTTAATATTCAATAGAAATAGCCTAGCAACCACCCACAATACCCTATCAATGATTTAAAACAGTCACAGAATGCAACCGAAACATCATAGCAACCACCCATAATACCCTAGCAACGACTTAAACAGACACATAATGCAACAGAAGTAGCCTAGCAACCACCCATAATACCCTAGCAATGATTTTTAACAGACATAGAATGCAAAAGAAACAGCCTAGCAGCCACCAATAATACCCTAGCAACGACTTAAACAGACACAGAATGCACCCATATACCCTAGCAACAGTCTAGCAATTACATAGAAAACCAAATCTATACCCTAGCAACCACTTAAAAAGCCCTAGCAATAGCCTAGGAAGCAACCAGAATGCAACAAAAACAACATAGCAACCACGCATAAAACCCTAGTAACAGCCTAGCAACCACACAGAATGCAAATTAAACACCCTAGCAACCACCCAAAATACCCTAGCAACGACTTAAAACACACACAGGAAGCAAAGAAAACAGCCTAGAAACCACCCATAATACCCTTGCATTGACTTGCAGTGTGCAACAGAAACAGCCTAGCAACAGTATGCAAAAGAAACAGCCTAGCAACCACACAGAATGCATCATAAACCGCCTAGCAACCACCCATAATACCTTAGCAATGACTTAAAGAACCCTAGCAACAGCCTAGCAACCACACAGAATGCAAGAGAAACCGCCTAGCAACCACCCATAATACCATAGCAATGACTTAAAACAGACACATAATGCAAAAGAAACAGCCTAGCAACCACACAGAATGCATCATAAACCGCCTAGCAACCACCCATAATACCTTAGCAACGACTTAAAGAACCCTAGCAACAGCCTAGCAACAACACAGAATGCAAGAGAAACCGCCTAGCAACCACCCATAATACCCTAGCAACCACGCATAAAACCCTAGTAACAGCCTAGCAACCACACGGGAAGCAAGGAAAACAGCCTAGAAACCACCCGTAGTGCCCTTGCAACGACTTGCAGTGTGCAGCAGAAACAGCCTAGCAACAGTATGCAAAAGAAACAGCCTAGCAACCACACGGAGTGCATCATAAACCGCCTAGCAACCACCCATAATACCTTAGCAATGACTTAAAGAACCCTAGCAACAGCCTAGCAACCACACAGAATGAAAGAGAAACCGCCTAGCAACCACCCACAATACCCTAGCAACAACTTAAAGAACCCTAGCAACAGCCTAGCAACCACACAGAATGCAAGAGAAACCGCCTAGCAACCACACATAATACCTTATCAATGAATTAAAAAAGACAAATAATCCAACAGAAACATACTAGCAACCAAACAGTATGCAAAAGAAACGGCCTAGCAACCACACAGAGTGCATCATAAACCGCCTGGCGGCCACCCGTGGTGCCTTAGCAGTGACTTAAAGAACCCTAGCAGCAGCCTGGCAACAACACAGAATGCAATAGAAACAGCCTAGCAACCACCCATAATACCCTAGCAACAACTTAAAGAACCCTAGCAACAGCCTAGCAACCACACAGAATGCAAGAGAAACCGCCTAGCAACCACCCATAATACCCTAGCAATAACTTAAAACAGACACATAATGCAACAGAAACAGCCTAGCAACCAAACAGAATGCAACAGAAACAGCCTAGCAACCACTTATAGAACCCTAGCAACCACACAGAATGCAAGAGAGACCGCCTAGCAACCACCCATAATACCCTAGCAATGACTTAAAACAGACACATAATGCAACAGAAACAGCCTAGCAACCAGGCAGTATGCAAAAGAAACAGCCTAGCAACCACCCATAATACCTTAGCAACAACTTAAAGAACCCTAGCAACAGCCTAGCAACCACACAGAATGCAAGAGAAACCGCCCAGCAACCACCCATAATACCCTAGCAATAACTTAAAACAGACACATAATGCAACAGAAACAGCCCAGCAACCAAACAGAACGCAACAGAAACAGCCCAGCAACCACCCACAGAACCCTAGCAACCACACAGAATGCAAGAGAAACAGCCTAGCAACCACCCATAATACCCTAGCAATGACTTAAAACAGACACATAATGCAACAGAAATATCAACAGATTAAGTGAGAAACTTTTATTTTGAAATCATTCCTCTCGTGCGTTTACCGTAATGTCTAATTTATGTGCACACAGAAAAAAAACGGGGGGCTAGTTTGACCGTCTTTTTCGGAGTGGCGGCTGGCTTGACCGCAGTCCCAGACAAGGGAAGACGACCATGCAGAGGCTGTACAATGGAAGAGAAGCTTCAATAAGCTAAATAAACAGCCTTTGTAAATGTGCATGGGTTTAAAAAAAAAATCACCATCACAAAAGTTTTGTGTCCAGAAACAAAACAATAAAACATCACAGACACATTTGAATCCCATGGTTCATTCAAACACGTCTCTGAATATTAACAAGTGTAGCCTATAACCATTAATAAATGTGGGGGTTTCTTTATTTTTTTTCCAGTCTATGATTTTAACAAGCGACCGAAAGATGGCGCCCTTTTCAAACACGACACGAGTCTTTAGTATCTTAGCAACGAGTATGTTTTGCATTAGTCGTGTGTCCCCTGACGCTCGGTGATTTGATTACATTTTATATTAATCCTAATAGATTAACAGAGGTGATATTGAAAAATGAGCTACGTTGAACATCTTTGTGACCGAACCGAAGCTTTACAATTTGACAGAAGAAAAACCAGAGAGGAACAACGCAAAGAGAAGATTTTCAATGATAAAGTTCGGACGACGGGAGTAAGTTTATTTCATATCTCGGTAACGTTAAATGACGTGGTCTATCTTACGGCTTTGAGTTATTATTTTTTCTCTCGGTTAGGTTGATAAAGATGCCCTCGACCAACAAGTTAAAGAAAGAAGAGAACAAGAGCAACGAGAAGCGGATGAATTTAACGCTTACGGTTAGTCCTGTGAAACTATAATATCATCAGTTTATCATTATTTTTTTAGTATTAGCCAATTTACTCCATTGCTAACTGTTGATTTATTACCAATTAATTAAACAATTATTTATTTAGATTTCTCTTTTTTACATTTTTGTGTGACGTTATTTGGTGGATGGGAACCAATAGAGCACCATTAAATCCTACTGGGATAAGACGCAAAACACACTACATAAAGGAATTTTGTAAAGGTTTTAATGATAAACAGCTGATCCTACTGAAAAGACCAACCAAACTGGTGTGGCAGGCTGGTTTTAGAGGGCTTTGGACACCCCCTTTTTTTTAGCTGGCCAGGCTGGGAGTTAAACCAGCTACTGTAAGTCCAGCCTGACAAGCTAAAAAGTGTCCAGAACTCCTCCGAAACCAGCCTGCTTAACCAGCTAACTAAGCTGGGAGACTAGCTAAAACCAGCCAAGCAGTTTAGGTTTCAGCTGGTATCTTCAGTAGGGACAGCTGGTTCATAGAGGTATTTGTAATGGAAAACCATTACAATTTGTGTTGTTTGTGAAGCAGTGATGAATAAATATAGGCTATGATTGTCACATAACAGAAAAAAAAACATTAAGCAACAAGATTTGAGTTCCCCAAATGTTTTATTCATGTGATTTTAGCTAATGACCTCATGTTTGGAGATCGTGTCGCTTGTATCCTGGACCAGCGACAGAAGAAGGATGAGCGCCTTCTGAATGAAGCCATCACACAGTTCAGACAACAGTTTCAACAGGCCACCAGCAGACGTGAGTTTGATCTGAATGATCCAGAGCTGCTGAAGAAGCAGGAGGGGATGGAGATATTGCCCGGCCTTACAGGAGAAGATCTGGCCTTGTCGGACCGGCTGAGAAAGCAGAAGGATCAGCTTAGAGCATGGTGCATTCAACAGCAACAAGAACGAGAACAAACCAAACAACAGCTAAAACAACAAGGTATGTTAGTAGATAGGAATCCATTTACAAGCCAAGAACCCTTGGAGAGAGATGCCCTACTGTACATCAAAGTCTGCATCCGAAACAGGCAGCTGACTTGTTGCCTCACTTCCCTTATAAGGCAGTGACTTCGGTGAATGAAGAAACAAAGAGTGCCTTTGTGATAACTAATCCCATATTTGAAAAAAATATATACTAATTTCTCGCTAAAAAGCAATTAAAAGGTGTAAAAAAGTACAAATATAACGTTATTTATACTATATTTGTGCTCCAGCCACTTTCTTGGCAACTATTTTATTTTTTTAAACTCAACCAATCCCATTTAGACCCCCATCAATTCTGCAAAGGACCATAAGCAATATTGATATGGTTATATGCTGTAGAGTAGATGTCAAGTTGTAATCCTATATAACTATAAAATGTTAAAATCTTTTGTTTACATACTGTGAAGTGCATCAGTATGATCAAAGCAGACTGTCTTTGGACAACCGAGCTCTTGAACTGCAAAAGATGGAGGAGCAATGCAAGAAAGCTGCAGCCGCTGCCACCAAAGACTTCAACTTGGCACTGGTTAGTCCCAATAATAAGACAAGTAGGAAATACAATTGGAGAATATGAGTGATTCTCACGAAAACTTGGTTTTAAAAATGTCAAGCATGAAAATGTAAAAATTGCTTAAATTTACTTTTTTTCCCACCAGACATTGAAAAACAAAGTCTGGAGTAAATTGGAACATTAATTTAAAAACGTTTACTTATCATTTAACACTTTTTGTAACATAATTAAAAAAATTTGTCCTAAAAAATCTCATTACCGCAACAGTCAGAAAACATCAACACTGACATATTTTCAAAATGACACGACAAACCTGAAAGAACATAATTTGGAGATTCTACACATGCATTTAAAATCAAAGTATTATGCTTCTATTAATTAAATTAACATTTAATAAGCATCTGTTGCGGTAATGATAATCAAAATGTTGTGTAAGGATTCTGACAAGACAATATTTCAAATGAACTGTAAAAAAATGATCTTACCTGGTAGCCATCTTGAAGTAACTGGTCCATGTGCTTGGTCACTCAAAATCAAACTTTATTAAAATTCTGTATGTGTGCTTAAACTGTTCTCAAAAAGGGTTGCGGAGGATGAGAACATCAGGCATGGATACATCATTTTCCTAATTTTTCTTCATTATTATTATACATGAATATTCAGTAATTATTTTTTCCCTCATCTAAAGTAGTCTAGCAAAACATCCATTTATTTTTTTTCTTAATATTTTTGTGTTAATTTGATTAAATTACAACATAACGCATGTTCAAACACAGCCGGACACATTGCAGTAATGAGAATTTCAGCAGAAAATGAGATAAAATTTCCAATTATAAATTCTTATGTTGAAATCACACACTGTGCAAGGTAGAACACAGTATTGTGTTAATTCTGATGCTTTTTAATGTTACTGTATTACACATTTTAAAGCTAAAATCATTAGTCCCGTGGTGTTTCAGTGGTTTCGTGAGAATCACCCATATACTGCATGTAAAGGTTTTTATCCTTGATCATGCCATCATGTTTTTTTCCATCTCCCTGGTCATAGGCTGCAGAAATTAGACAGAGACGTCTTCAAGAGCGTCGAGAGGAGGAGGAAAATAACCAGACGGACATCTTGAACCAGCTTAACGGAGACCTGCTGACCGAAAACCCTGAACAGAGTGCTAGTGTGCTGGGTCTGTCTCGCCTCCGCAGGGACTGTTACAAGGGAATGACCCCGAAAGAGCTCCAACACTATACTCAATACCAGCAACAACAGGCAGAGGAGAAGAAGGTAAGCACGAAATTTTGTTTTGATAAAATCTTGCACGTAGCAGATGCTTTTGGCAAAATGACTAGCAGGGCAATTAAGCTACATGTTTTATGAGTATGTGCATTACCTGGTAATGAAACCCATGGCAATAGCATTGCTAGGGCATTTTACTGGACAAAAAGTTGTTTTTTAAATGAGTATAATTGAGATTAGTCAACATTTAGGAGTTTGCTAGCATAAAGATGCTATATAATAATGTGCAATAAACAATGTTTATTGTGCAGCGTGCTAGCCTTCAGCAGCGGGAGAAGGAGATGCAGGAGTATAACTCGCGAATGGCATCGGCCCGCACCGCATTGCTGCTTGAAAGACAGCAGGCACGGGCCAATAAGGAGATGCGCAGGGCTTTGGACAACACCAACACTCGACTGGCCCAGGACCACGATGCTCAGTGAGTGATTATAGCCGACAGGCCTGCATTACTAAATTTGTGAATGATTTTAAAATGCTTATTTGAAGTAGTAAGCAATGACACCCTGTTATTTATACTTTTTGCACCTACTTGTGTCTAGTTTATCCAAAAGCATTGACTGAATTTTACAGATTTAGCTTTTAAAAGGAAATTATCGTTACCTCTGTGTTTCTATTTACAGGCAGAAACATCTTCAGGAAGTTTACACCAACATTCCCGATGATCACTACTTTGCCCAGTTTAAAAGCAGCAATAGATAAGAATGACCGTCAGTAATGCAGAGCAATACAGGACAATAAAACATTTTACATACATTTGGCCATTCTGATTTTGGCATTGAGATTTTGTCACCATTGTTTTTGGTTTTAAACATTTATGTTAAAAACACATATTCATTCAATTCCACCTGTCAAGTTCAATAAAATACAAGAGTGTTTTAAAAACAAGAAGTGATTGTACATTGTGAATATCTACAAATTATTCTGTCCTAAAACCTCATCACAATTAGTACTGAGGTTCAAGTCCTCAATGTTGTTGCGAACAGCCTTTGAATGAAGTATAAAGATTCTGCAGCAGATGGCAGTACAAGCCAATTTAAGGCATTACAATTCATTTCCTCATATCAAACACACACAGTATATATTATAGTCTTTAGATTCCTGTATGTGCACATATTTGATTTAAAATAGAGCGAACAATACTCCAGTGTTAAAATTGTCATGGTTCAGAGACTAGTGGTACTTCCTAATAAACTCTCTAGTACAAATTTGTCCCATTTTACCAGCAAAGCTGCAATAGCGTTTTTCTTCATTTGATCTGGCAATGAGCTGTACCTAGAAAGAAATGAGACGACAATAAAAGTTAAACACATAATAAAAAGATTTGTTTATATAAAGATCACAACATGAATTTGATAAATTCAATTATATCTGGATTATTATGAATGGCCATATATAATCGTATGTATTACATTATATTAATTTATTTGACGTTTTTTGTATTAAGATATAATATATAAAAATCAGTTTTATATCAAATTTTAAAACCAACTCCCAATTTCCCAATTCTAATTATATACGTATTATCAAGCAAATGTGACACTGGACCACAAAACCAGTCATATGGGTAATTTTTTGTAATTGAGATTTTATATATTTACGGTTAGAAATGTAAAAAATATCTTCTTCATATATGACATCTTCCAGTCTGATCTTTACTTAATATCCTAATGATTTTTGGCATTAAAAATTTATAATTATGGCCCATACAATGTATTGTTGGCTATTGCTACAAATATATGCATGTGACTAATGACTGGTTTTGTGGTCAAGCGTCACAAGTGCTTTAAGGCTTTTAAAAAGTTAGACGTTTAAAAATATTTTACCTGAGAGAGTTTATTGTCAGCTTTTTCAATGTGCCTAAATCAGAGCTCAATCCTCCGAACCCCACAAAGGCTTCATAGAAATCATAAGAAAGTCCAGTAGCCCCAAAAAGAGACGGATCATCAGAGCTGATGACTAAAGGATGACCCTCGGCCATCAGCGCTGCCGCTGGGTGATTCCTCAGGTCTGAGACCAGTTTCAACACCTAAAACAAATCAGCACTGTATTCAAACCATTTGAATTATTTTAAAGTGGGGGTCTAAAGCTATTTCATGCATTCTTACTTATTAAAGGAATAGTCTATTATTAATAGTCTAAATTATTATTACCTTAACTAAGAATTGTTGATACATCCCTCTATCATCTGTGTGCGTGCACGTAAGCGCTGGAGCGCGCTGCAACGCTTCGATAGCATTTAGCTTAGCCCCATTCATTCAATGGTACCATTTAGAGAAAAAGTTAGAAGTGACCAAACACATCAACGTTTTTCCTATTTAAGACGAGTAGTTATACGAGCAAGTTTGGTGGTACAAAATAAAACGTAGAGCTTTTCTAAGCGGATTTAAAAGAGGAACTATATTTTATGGCGTAATAACACTTTTGGGAGTACTTCGACTCGGCGCAGTAACACCCTCCCTCTCCCATTATGAGAGTGAGAAGGGGAGCGACTTTTCAGGCGAGTCGAAGTACTCCCAAAAGTGCTATTACGCCATAAAATATAGTTCCTCTTTTAAATCCGCTTAGAAAAGCGCTACGTTTTATTTTGTACCACCAAACTTGCTCGTATAACTACTCGTCTTAAATAGGAAAAACGTTGATGTGTTTGGTCACTTCTAACTTTTTCTCTAAATGGTACCATTGAATGAATGGGGCTAAGCTAAATGCTATCGAAGCGTCGCAGCGCGCTCCAGCGCTTACGTGCACGCACACAGATGATAGAGGGATGTATCAACAATTCTTAGTTAAGGTAATAACATATTGTAATACTGAAAATGAGTAGACTATTCCTTTAACCCTGACCTGGAAACCACCGCTAAATCAAAGTGTCAGTTTAATCAAATACATTATTGTTAAACTATAATAAACTTTTAAAATACCTGATTTGAGATAGGACAAACTTCTATGGGCACATCCAACTTTCTAGACATCTCTTTGACTAAAGGGTGATGGGCCAAGGCAAAGCCGTGACCAATACGTGTGGTGTTGAATAAAATAGCATCCATAATGTTCTGATCCACATCTGCTCCTTGTAAATCTACGTATGGAATAAAGATGTTTGAATGAATGTTATTGTGTCAACCATAAAATAAAACACACATTGAACATTGCTTTGAGAGCACATGAGGCTAAAGGGCGACCAGATGTAAGAAGCATTAATATGTCAAAGAAACCTGTCTCTCCTGCATGGAAAAAGTAGGGTAGTTTAACACCCTCCTCTTCTGGTAAACTCAAAGCCTCCTTGAAGTACCACAACGGTCTGCCACGATCTTCTTGTCCAACCTGGAGTTATAGAAGTGATAATTCATCCATCTATAGTTAACGCGAATGTCAGCAAATGCTCAACCAACATATACCCACAAAGTCAAAGCCTGCCATGATGTCTGGAAAGTTCTTCTGTAATATCATTGCCTCCTTTATTGCGTTCACAGCCTCGGTTTCATTCACGCCCCTGCAAGATCCAAGAGAAATAAATAATAACTTGACTGGACTGGACTGAACGCATCTCTGATCTAATGCAATGTGTATCTAACCTGTTGACGGTGAAGATCACCCGAGCCCCTAAGGAGTCTGGGTAATCTGCTGTAAATCTTTTTACTACTTCCTGGTAGGCCTGCATACTCCAGTTTCTATCATTTCGTCTTCCATCAAGTTCGTATGTCAATGGTCAAACACAAATGAACATTAGTATATACTATAGTTTAATGCATTTGTGTACTAACTAAAGACCAACGTATCCATACCAATGGTAGCAAAGCTCTGATTTCCATATACATGACGTTGTCCGCATAGAACTGCCTGAGACCTTCATAGAGGTAGTCTTTAAATACAGGTGCATAAGTCACCAGTCCAAATAACACAACAAATGCCTTCTCGAACCTCTTCCACACCACATTTTGGCTGGGATAGGCTCTGTCTGGGTCTTCGGTGAAAAGTGTAAGATTTCGAATGAAACTGTGGAAGGGAATGAAAAATAACTTTAGAGAAACACAAAGAAACATCTCAATTTAAGACTCTCCCTGCATCACCTGTTGTCCAACTCAGTGCTGTTTTTTATCTGCTCCCTGAGGGATCGAAGCAGAGTCCACGGGGAGCAGTGCAGACGAGATGCAGGCGTCTTCCAGGAGAAGATAAACTGGACAGATTGATCATCGGTGAAGCACACGTAGCAGTTCTCTCTGTAGGTGACGTTCTTCACCAGCCATTCCACATCGACAATGGAAAAGTCATGAACATGTAGGGCGGCACCTGGTTGTTGGAAGAAAATATGATTTATCCTAGGAGTCCTTAACGGAAAACAGCACCGTTTTTCAATATTTTACTATGTTCTTACCTCAACTTAGATGAATTAATACAGCCCTACCTTTTTTTCAATGTGTGCACCCAATCCTTGTACGGCGCGCCGTGAATGTGTCAGCATCCAGCCCAGCCCCATTCACTCCCCAGGATCCAAACAGGGATAAATTCAGAAGCCATCAAAAACCTCCATGCCTCCCCCTTCAAAGACTGTTACATGAGTAGTATGTTGGCACAAAATAAAATGTTGCGACTTATTAAGCGGATAAAAAACTGAGAACTATATTGTATAGTGGAAGAGCACTTAGTTTGCAGCACTTCAACCTCGGCGCGCAGTAACATAATCACACCTGACTCCTCCCCCTCTCGCTCAAACTTCGGCAATATTACTGCACCTGATGTCAAAGTGCTGCTAACTAAGTGCTCTTCCGCCATACAATATAGTTCTCTTTTTTTATCCCCTTAAAAAAATCAAATTTTTATTTTGTGCCACCATACTTACTCGTGTAACTACTCATGTAACAATCTTTAAATAGGGAAAACATGGAAGTGCCTGGTGGCCTCTAAACTCACTCCTGCCTGAATCCCAAGGAACGAATAGGGCCAGGCCAAACGCCAACACATTCACGACGCGCTCAAAGATCAAGTGCACGCATTAAAAAAAGATAATCGTGTACTAATTTGTGTAAGTTAAGGTAAGAACATAGTAAAATATTGAAAAACAGTGCTGTTTTCCTTTAATCAGTGATAATAGGTTATTTAGTATTCAGCATAATTCAACTACAACACCTTTAGGCATCTTCTGAAGCAAACTAAAGATGGGGCTTTGCTCGATGAGGGGCTTTGCCTTAAAGAAATGCATGGACGGAGGAAACTGTCCTGTTTCCATCTCATGCTGTTTTAGTTTCTGGAGCTTTGCATCAAGGAGTTTCTCGTCCTTGTTTAGCTCTATGTCACCTCCTGTCCGTCTAGACTTCTCCTGCTTGATCAAATCCTCACGCATTCTGGGATCTGGTCCACAGTTGCATGAGGCAAACCACAGAAAGAGCATCCATACCTGTATCAGGCTTGGTAGCTTCAGTGTTTGCATGGCTTTCTTAGCTGATGGTATAATAAAACAAAGCAAACAAAGTGAACAGTAGAAAGGTACACAAAATCATTTTAATGCTTTGTAGGATTTATACTGACAGCATAAGCATGAATGCGGACTGCTGCTGACCAATGCAGAACATACGAGTTAACCTAGGAAGTTTTGTAATAACTTTTGTTATAATGAAACTGGGGTTTCCCGCTGATTCTCTTTTTGTCAGCAAGTTTCAACCATAAAGGTTCCTGTGGAAAATCAGCTGACATTTACTCAAACTGTGGACGTCTACAAGCACAGTTTAAACTGAATCCGTGTTGTCCTCTTACAAACAATGAGGGCATCTGTACAGACCCCCTATTACATGTAAACAAACCAAACACATGACAATCAGCAGCCTGCCTAAGTTAGCTGTACTCTGCCTGTTTTCACTAATAACGTTGGTTAACCGTTTCACGTGTTTTTGTCGATAACCTTCAAGAAGCCTTAAAATATTTTTAACTGAGACACCTATTGGAAAGTAAACATACGTTGCGCTGCGCTAAATGACAGGGATACAGGCACTTTCAAACAAAAACACGTAACATACAACAAATTAAGGTTATACGTCTTAGCTGAGACTTGGGTAAAGTGTGTCGTTTGGCAGCGATGTCGCTGAAATAGATCTTATTTAATTAAACCAAACCGATCTACATAGACTTTCAATAAAGTGTCTCTGCTTCTACACAACAGACAGCACAGCAGCCTGCCTTCAAAACACAGCGTGACGTCATAACCGGTCTCAAAGCTGATTGGCTCTTGCCTGTGACAAGAGCACAAAGAACCACAGCGTTTTCAAAACGTTGTTATTTTATCAATTAAAATGTAGTATATATAAAGTATATTCAATTTTCTTTGTTTTTCAACGCTTAAAACCTCCACAAGCCAACAGGTCATGAAAGCCAATGTGATATCTGCGGATATCTGTCACTTTTGGTCACACTCTCACCTGACTGAAACGTATGAAAGCCGCATTACAGTGAGTATAAACCCAAGCACCGAAACCGAAAAACACGACGATTTATCTTTACATACAAAAAATAGCCATGATTATTGTGTTCCTAAATAAACCAAAAACATTGTTACTGTAGTTAAACAAAGCAGTTTAACCATGCCTTGGTAATAAAATCATGGTATTACAAATTGTAATCAATACGCCAAAAAAAAAAACATGTTTACAACACTTTTACTATAATAAAATCACAGTTATTTTTGTAAAGTAAATAATCAAACGCTAAATTCATTAATAAATAATATAAAAGTACATGACATTTTAGTCACTAAGACGATCTATGCACCTAAGTATATCATATTAGCTTTACAAGTCATTTCAATTTACTGTTTTAATTTTTTAGTTGAAAGTTTAGTGTAATATATAAAGTAGTAAGTTAAAATGGTTTGCACTGGCAATTTAATTATAACTTAAAGACAGCTAAAATATTTTACAGTGTACATAATAAAAATGTGCGCAAAGAATGAATGTATTAAAGCAACTAACAAGATTAAACACCGCTACTCCTTTAAAAATGGGGAGAAGACCATAAGAAACTCTGAGTTTACAGGATAAAACCTGCTCCCGACCAGGTTAGGTTCAGAGAGTATGTTACTCTGGAAACAGACTCTGAGTATAAGTTACCTCTCCTTTTGAAACAGGCTTGACTTACCCCGCTGTCTCAGGTTTAACCTACCTCCCTTTTTGAAACGGAAAACTTAGAGTTTCCCTCATTTCAGGGTTAACAAACTCAGAGTTTGCACTTAACCACCTTTCTGAAACGGGCCCCTGGTCTTGCTGGTATGACCAGCATGGGATGTTGGTGCTAATGCTGGTGTTGATGCTGGTTTAGCTAGTGTTCACTAGCAAACCAGCACCAAAACACAACATATGCTGGTCTTGCTGGTATGCTGTTTTTTTCAGCAGGGTGGTTGCACCTACTAACAAAAAAGGACCATGGTTATCTTTGTAGTATCTTGGAGTAGCCTATACTTGGTGTAGCAAGTCATGTAGGCATAAATGTAGTGTTATGTCATCCCATTACCATACAATGATGATGTTACACAGTACATTTATGTAAACGACAAAAAAAGGCAAATTTAATCAAACTTATTTTATTCTAAGAAATGTACAGTAGAGAAAATACTTAGTCCCATTTCCAAAATAATTTGCGAGGCAAGAACATGTAAACTTTGCATAAAAATGAAAGTTACAGGTGTCATTTAGCGTGCCATTTTGCTACCGAGGTAAAGTAAAAAAAAAACTGAAAACACATTAAAAAAAGACAAAAATATACAAAACATAAGAGCAAATAAATAGGATTCACATTTAGCCAGCTAGTTACTTAACTAGTGCAGAAAGAATAGATGACAGCAGAGATTCAAGAGATAAATCGGTTGTTACCCATCAAGCAAATGAAAAAAAAAAAACAGACGACACATCTGTACAATCTTGTAACCTACTATAATCCCTTTACATTTGAACAGGTGAATCTGAAATCTCCACCAGAAATTTCTTCTATTGTCAAAGTGATACTAATTACTGGTGAGCTAAGAAACATTTACAAAAACTGGTGGACAGCATTCATTTCATCTCCGCTGTATTTTCATATTCCTATTTCATAAAATACATACAGTATGTTACACAGGATTCTTGGACAAGACATTTTAAGAGATCATAAACATTTTGTCAGATCCTTTCTCATAGATGTACAAATTCTTTCATTGCCTACATACAAAATTAGGACAAAATGTGAACAGGGTCACATTGATATCTACTGTAGGATGCCGCCTTCATTTCCCGAATGTTTGTAAAACACAGAGACATTTAAATAGAATGCAAATGTTTAACTTGTTCTAACTTGGCACTGATAATTTGATAGTGATCATTACATTTTGCCAGTTGAATTTTAAGGCTTTTATAGTGTTGACTTAAGGAGGACACTATGAAAAAAATAAAGGGTATATTTTAGAGAACAAACATGACAAAAAATGATCTCAGTGTGTGCATCTAAGAAAGGAATGGATAATGTGGCAAATCTGACATTATGAGGTAGATTCTTTACATATTAATTTCAGATGCTTTCATAAAAAGCATTTTATTTTGGACTGTTTTGTAGAAATTAACAGAATTTGAAATTAACCCAGATATACCAAATGGAGAAAAATATTCAAAACAAAAACAATTAATTTAGTGCAGGACAACAATAGTAGGAATTATGAAAATCAACAAACCAACACGCTTTAAAAGTATGAAATCAAATTACAGTGTAAAAATGCTAATAACCACAACTTTTTCTGTTTCTTGCCTCTGTACTGAAAACCAGTACATACATATAAAACTAAGATCATTTACTGTGTTCAGATGAACTGAGGTTAGTTATCACAGTTCCAGAGACATTTCATTTGACAATACCCGTATTAAAACCACTACACCCTGAGGACATATTTAGTACATTGAATTAAAAGAGGAAGCATTCATGTAAAATGAGTACAATTGTTTAAATAAGCTACAGTGGTACTTCAAAAGTGTACTTTTTTACAAGTCCGCTTTAAGGCTGATTTACACTTTGTCATCCAATGCATTGTTAGCAACTAGCTGGCTGCATTTTGTGACAATGTTCAATTTAGATTGCAAGTGAAACAAAAACGATTAGGAATGACATTTGTGTGATGACAAATAATAAATGATATTGGATGAGAAACAATAAACCAGCCTTCAAGGAAACTCAAATGTTGTGTTCACCAGTAGTAGCCTGTGTAGAATGACAGCAACATCAGTATCTAAAACCTCCGTTTCATTCTGTGCATACAACAGCAGGATACATAAATGAAGGACAATGAGAAATCTGAGTAATAGAGACAAGCGAAAAGTCATAGACAAATATAGTCCCATACAAAGAAGCAAATGTCTCATTTTAGTTCAAGGCCACTAATTCCAGTATTCAAGACCATTCCTAGTGCATAACAAATAGAGCAGCCGAGTTTTTTGCCAGTCTATGAAAATCAAAGACAATCTTTAAAGTAGAAGTGGCATTAAAAGAATGCATAACACCAGTACTAAAGTGGATTTTGTGTTTTGGATAAGGTGAACATCACCTCATTAAAACACTCCAGGTGTGCTGTCTTCCAGTGAAGCAGACAATCCATCTTTTATTCCTTGTGTTGCATTATAACTATATCTAAAGTCATTCACAAACACATGAAACAAGAACATTCAATAAGTACATAAAGGCGACTGAGTCTGATTTGTCCACAGTTTTGGAAACAATTCAAGTAGTCTCAGTACCTTCTTTACTACACCTGAGTTTTACTTAAAAAATAAAAGGTACAACAAAGAGTTCATTAGTAATTGCTCATTACCAATATATAGTTTCTTGACTCCTTTCGTGACTTCCCTGCCCCGAAGATGTAATTTTGCAGGGAATAAGGGCAAATAACCATTCCAAACTAAGAAAACAAGCTGAACACCAGTATTTAAGAGTTTAAGCAGTATCTGAGCACTGATTCACAGCTGTTCCTTGGTCAATGGTCCGCCTCATTGGCACAGAGAGATATTACATTCCCCCATTAAATTGGTGCCTAGTCCAAGCTACTTTTTGAAAGGTGAATGGGGGTTATAAGTTTCAATCATATCAAAAGGAGAATATCTACACCATTCTCCTTTTCCATGTATATTCCGGGATTTCATTTTTACTATCATAGAAGACATTTCTTGAGTTGCCAAGTGAAATCAAAACCTTCATACTCCTTGTTTATTGCTTGGGCCATTTGGAGATGCTGTGCCAAACATCTGCTGCCTATCAAACAAGAAAAAAGTTAGTAAAAAAAATATTATGAATGATATAGATTGATTTAGATTAATACAAATCACGTCAATTTCCACTGATGCCTTTAAATACTTGATCAACTATCTAAATGAGACTTCTTACCTAGTGCGAAGTAAGTGTTCTGCTACCATTGTCCTTTGTGGAACCACCATTCCTTGGAAGTGCCCAGAAACATCTGGATGCCTGTACATAGCCATTCGAGTTTGACCTGGGGAGAAAGGCAGTTGCTGGGGCCTCTGTAAGGCCTCCATCAAATGTGGAAGAGGATGCTGTTGTGCAAAGTGTCCTCTGGGAAACTGGTGACTGGAATATGGCCCACCTGCCATCATATGGTGTGAAGCAGCACTACCCTGCTGCATGCTGGGATGCATGCCACGGGGGCCATATGGAAAATTGTGGGGTGGCAGAGCTGAAGTATGATGTCGGGCTGCAGCATTGTGACTGTCCAAGTCCAAAATCTCCTTTGGGCTCTCAGAACGTTGAGAAGGCTCTTCGGTTCTTGCCTGCTTGGCAGGGCTGCCATTCTCTCTGTTTTCTAATGTGCTGATATGCGACCCATCAGGTAAAGAACTTGGTGACATTAAGCACCCACCAGATCCATCGGATCCCTGAGGAGACATTGTGTTGTCCTTCTGCCTACCATTAACAGTGCCAGCTGATGGTGACGGATAAGAATTAGGCATCACTGGGTGTTGAGGCTGAAATGAAGGCCTGGACCACTCCTCAGCAGGAAATCTAGGTCTGGCATGCCTGTGATGCTGATAAAACTGCTGCTGCTGGTACTGAGGATACATGTTGGGGTGGCCCTGAGGGTGCTGTGTGGCCATGCGATACTGGTATGGAACACCTTGCTGAGGATAAGCAGCATAGTGGGGAGGATTTGGATGATTGTTAGTAGTCTGTGATGTAGATCCTTGGTTTGGGTAAGAGTGGGGATTTGAGGGGTGTAATGGTCTACCTATCTGTGGGCCAAAGTGTTGATTTGTTGACTCACTTGCACTATATTGGGCCATGGTGTTGCTCTCTGAACCCTGGGAGAGTGTTGGAGGTGTCTGATTTTGAAGTGGTCCCGGCCCCTGCCTTCCAAGCGGAGTTTGTGACTCTGGACTGAAGGGTTGTTGTTTGTAAAGGCTGTTGGCAGGATCAGTTCTTATGTTAGCATTGGTGCTATCTTGGGAAGCTGTGCTACCACCTGATAATCTACTGGTTGGCTCACAAGGCCTTTGGTCCCCTTGATCAGCTGGAGAGGGCTGAGCAAGTGGATGCGATACAGGATGGCTGGGAGGCAGAGAACAGATGGTTGCAGGCTGATGAACACCAGGTTGCCCCTCCTGAGATGGTATCTGTGGCATTCCATGGAGAGGCCCTGGCTGTGGGCCTCTGACTGGTCCATTTTGAAGTAATTGGTGTGCGCCATTTGGATGGAACTGCTGCTGAGATATATTCTGCAATACTTGTGGAGGAAGACTCTGTAACATGTGTGGAGGAACATGCCGTTGAGAACCATTCTGAATAAACTGTGGTTGAACATTTGGATGTATTTGTTGAGAAGGGTGCTGGGATAATTCATCTGGGGTTTTCTGGGGCACTTGCCGAGGACCACTTATGGAAACCTTTGAAGAATCCTCCCCAGGATTTTGCTTCTGGTGTGCCAGTTGGGTCGTATTTTGAGAATTAGGTTGGTCGCTGTTCTCAGAAATCTCTAAATTTGGCTTGTGTTTATTCGGATCAGAACCTTCCGTGCATGGACTGAACGCTGATGAAGAAGCGGTACCTGGTGAAGTTTGGTTCTGTGGTGATCTGCTCCAGTCTGGTAGAGGTGGGTTCTGCAGTAGGTTATTAGGTTGGTCAGACTTTTCTGTTTGATTGAGATAAGGATGACTGTCTGGCTCAGTCACAGTAGATATCTCCCCAGTTGACAATTGATCAGCTGATTTTGGACTTGAACCTGTCAGGACACAAAATTAAATGTTAACTATGGTTCTGAATTTTATAATAAGGTTAGTCTGTTCTTACATTACAAGACAATTTTCCTCAAATTTTCAGTCTCACACAGAAAGTAAAATGCTGCAAATATGCCCACATTTACCTTTGGGGGATATTGCTGTGTGCTGGTTGTCTGTTACACCATCCCTAGGACTAAGCAGTTTGCTTTCAGGAGACGCCTGAGCAGCGCAAATCGAAGTGTTGCCACCACTTTGTGGGGTTGGCTGGAAGCTTGCAACATGATGGGAAGATGAGGCAGAGAGCTGCTGAAGAGCAAGCATCTCTGGACTATCAAGCATGGATGCCAAATGTGGCCTTGAGTCTTGAGGGGCCCCTGGTGGTCTTTGAGAATTCACAGGGGGCATTCTATACTGATTGTTTGCCATTGCATAACCAGAACTGTGTGGAGGACGGATCATGCTATGATTGTATGGATGCTGGTTAGTTATGCTTTGTTCTTGCACCATTGGACCACCAGCTGTCTGCTGCTGTCCTTGGTGATTGATAGGTGGCCACATCCTTTGCATGCTCATGCCATGAGGGCCATACGGAGGGTAAGAACTATGCATTGGGACACCAGGCATAGGGTACCTGTTCCCCAAAGGCTGCATTTGTTGTCCATCTGATTGTTGGCGTGAAGGGTACATGTTGCCCTCAGGTGGAGGGGCACAGAAGCCCCCAGGCTGACCGGCCACTGGCCTGGGACCCAGGGAAGGGCCATGAGTGGGTCCAGGATAGGAATGCTGCTGATGTGGAGGTTGTGGTCGGACTTCAGGTCCTAATGTGTATCTGGGGCCAAGATGTGGCCCATTTATGTGCGAACTCTGATTAGAAAAAGAATTGTATCATTTTATTCACATAATGCATTATTAATTTTTTTTAAACTAATACCGATGAATGCAGAAAATCATACCTGCATGTTGTAGTGCGGCATATGCGGAGCTCCATGATCCCCTGGTGGCCTGGGCATAAGGTGTCTTTGCCCAGGGTATGGGTACTGAGGGTCAATCATCATACGCTGCGGATACATGCCTGGAGGACCGGAAGGCCGTTGAAACTATGGAAAAAACAGTTGCAGAGGAGAAAACATATGATACGCATTTAAAATTATATAGTTTCATCTGTCAACACAGGCTGTGGTCTAACCTGCTGAGCTGGATGTAATATTCCAGCCTGTTGATGTCCTGGATGCATGTTGTGGTGATAGGCTGGGCCATTGCTGTAGTGTGAAGGAGGGGGTTGTAAAGCAAATCTGACTTGGTCTTGGTTTAGATCATTTCCTTTGCCATTGCTGGTAGATTTTCGTTTTTGAGCTTGTTCTGCAGCTCTGATCAAGCTATCGGGTCCAGACTGTCTATGACTTTTGTTCTTTTTCTTCTTACAGTCACGGTCTTCACTGCTCACATGAAACTCCTCATCTGTATCGCCATCCTCAGAGGGAAAATGCTTCAGTAAGGCTCGGCTAAAGCAGCGTTCCAACGACTCGGCCATTTCTGTGTATTCTGAGGTGACACAGACAGGCAAGTCAAATTTACATACTCACTCACTCACACACACATATACACAAACTCATCTGCCCATGCAACAAGCACACAGACTAGGTCACAGAACCACAGATGACCCCTGACCCCACCCCCCCCAGGGGAGTGCATTCTGATGGATGGATGGCTCCAGAGAGGGTAGCTGCAGGGCTGGAATGTCTCTGTGACACTGGAGGACCTGGCCCAATGGAGGATAGCTCAATCACTCTCTATTAATCAACGTCAAAGCCTCCCCACATACTTAAACTACTAATACGGACAGCTTTGCTCATTTACATGCAGCTACATACTACATCACACATTTTTATGCCAGAATTCTGGGTAACGAGACAAAATAGCATCATATTTACCACTCTCCTCTCCATTGTACTCCAGACAGTTCTCAAACATTAGTTTTACATCCGCCACAAACTCATCCTTGGCCATATATTCCCCATCATTCAGTTTTTTCTCAATAGTGGACAGGTCCATTGGAGTCTGACAAAACATTTGACACATTTTATATATTTTGCAATTACTCATGGTTAAAAAAATCTTCATAAAAGTATAAATACCTGTATTATTTCATTATAGTTGGGGGCGTAAGATTCATCAACAGGCTCCAAAAATGGCCAAGCATCTTTGTGAGCTTTGAGGGCATCTAACACTAAAGATAAAATCATTTTGCATTAAGTCAGCGAAACTATTTCTGCTGCTGAAGAGGAAATGCAATACTGAGGTTTAACCTCAACACAAGTTACACGGTCCAAAATTACCTTTGTAGAGACCGGTGTAATCATCATCTATCTCATAACTATAATAAGAAAATGGGAAGTGAGTACAGTACACCAAAAACAACCGTTGAACTAGACATAACATTGTCAGGTGGTAAATTAGCAACAGAATTTAGTTAGTATTTAGTCTGTATGCATGATAGCTTAAAAATTCAAACAAGTGCTTACAACGCTTTAGTGCGGCGTGCTCTGCGAACAGGTGAATCAGTCTCAATATTAAGCAACTCAGGAGGAAGGTCTTTCCCTTGGGAGAGCAACCAAGCCTTTTCTTCTCGCTGCTTTCTTCTACGTGCACGCTCTATACAACATAAAACAATGACAAAATAAGAATGCCAAGCTCACATTACCCTTCTTATTATCATTATCAGTGCATGTTATTTGACCGGGCTTGGTTGGCAAAGATGGCAAACAAAATTAAACAGTAATACAGCAATTTATCAGGCCGCTTTAAAAGACAAATGTGATCAAAGGGCACAGCAAGATAAAGGGGGAGAGGTGCCTTATGTGACCGGCACTCCCTGCATGGAGGATTAAAGAGGCTGGAGGAAGAAACCACTAGAGAGAACAGCAGACCTGATCTTCATCCATAATACATTAATGTGGATAGGCCCATCAGCGGCACCATAATCAAGCATTAATTAACCCTTTGACAGAGGATATCAGACCTGGATGATTCTCATTAGGAGTGAGGTTCATCATTTCCACCAGCTCAGCTCTTTGCATGATTAAAGCAGCCTTAGGTTAAAGCACGCTGACTTCAAAACTGCCAAGTTGAGACAAGACTACAGAATGTGTGTTTGATCACGCTTCTGGGAAACCTTTGAGCTCCCAAGCCTGAGACTGTATTAAGGTAGCAAGTGTGACTCACCCTCCGCAGCTTTAACTCTCTCTTGTTCCTCTCTCTCCCGTTCCTCCTGGAGGAGCCTCTCTTCTTCATGCCGTTGCTCAGCGAGAAGCGCTTGCCTATGCAGGTCTTCCTCTCTCTGCTTTTGGTCCACCTCATTTGTACCATTGGTCTACGCATACACATACAGACTTTTAGGTACGGCTTAGAGTACATTCGCAAAACATAAAATTGGAGATTTTAAAGCTTACCGCATTCTCCTGGCTGTTTTGCACAGTATAGCCATCACGTTCCAGTTGCGAATTCAGTAGCTTCTGTTTCATCTCCTTCTCCTGAGTGGAAATAACCTTGTTACTTGTAGTCACATACATGGGTGCCAGACTCTAATACCCACCATGACCAAGACCATCAAAATCAATTCAATTCAATTTTATTTATATAGCGCTTTTCACAATTTGGTAATTGTATCAAAGCAGCTTTACATAATAGATGCAGTGAAAAGCACAGAAAATCGACAGATAGCACAACATAATACACGATAGCACAAGCAGCTAAATTTGCTGCGGCTTTAAATCAACATTATAAGCGAACGTATTACTAATGTGACGTATAGAAGTTAAGCCCAAGAGGGCTGCCTCCCCCGGGTTGAAAAACCCCCTAGGAGAAAAAAAACCCCGGATTATTAGCCGGGGAAGGAAAAAAAATCCTAGGAGGAAAAAACCCTTGGGAGATATATATATATATATATTTATATACATTGAAACGGATCAGGCCATCACACCATTCCCCGCATCTCAGTACATGCCGGACCGAATACTTTTTACACTTAATCCCATGGTATATAGACTGTGAGTGGTATAACCACTTAAGAGGTCATGAAAACCTGCAGCATTTCAGGCCGTCAATCACCAGGCTCTGGCTCGCCTCAAGGTGAGAGCCTGCTACATGTCGACGGCTAGATGGATTGGCTCTGACAGGGCTGTGTTAGTGTGCACATGTGCGTAAGTGTGGGGAGGGAGGGCTGAGGCGAAGAAGCGAAGAAGCAGTTGTCCAAAATAAAACCCAAAGCATCAACATTGTGAAAGTATCCACTGTATCCAAGTTTTCACTGTGCTGATCGCTTCTATCTACAAGTGAGGAAAATGTGAAGCTGCTTGATGTTGAAAGCACTCATGTATATTTATACCATGATGGTATGTAATGGTGATTGCTGAAAGCAGGGTAGCTATGGCAACGAGACACTGTAATAGGTCTTGATTAAGCACGGAAATGACATGGAGTACACTGTACATATCAGCAAACATCTGCTAGAAAACAAGATTTGCCACTGGTAAAAAAGAGACACAGATGAGTTATCTAATTCCTTTAAGGAAATATTTGTTAACGTAAAAATGAATATTATCAGTCTAAAGATCAATGTAGGCACTCAGTAGCTCTGTACACAATAAAAAATCAGCTTCAGTTGTTCCTAAGATCAGGGGAACCCTGCAGGGCTTTCTGAAAGCAAACTTAAGAATCTCAAGCAAGTACTGACCAGTCATGAATTGTCCATTTGTCATGCAATACACTGCATGACAAAGAAGCTTATATATTAGGTTGTTCTAGTAAGATGTTTTAAACAAGCACTAGTAATACATGGCATATTTTCTGGCAATCTTCGCAAAGATTAAAATCTATAAATCTTGCTTTGACTTCGAACATGACTCATTATTACGTCACATGCCAGTTCAATTAGGCTCACCTTGTGCTCGATCATGTTACTGATCTCGGGCAGGAAGTTCTGAGTGATGATGCGGTGCAGGTGCCGGTCCTGGGGGGAGATTTTGTCTTTAATACTCTCGGCCAGACTAGTCCATTGCTCCTCTGTGTCACACGCCAGAGACCAGGCCCCACGGGGTTGCTCTGATAACACATTACAGAAACGGTTCACAAACAACTCAACTGCACATAGTTATCAGAAATCCAACACTGACAATGTTTTCTGAAAAATGTGGATTGTCAAAATTTCCCAATTAATTTACTATATAAAATGCTTCTGTGGCAGCGCAACATACTTAAAGGAACAGTATGTAGGATTGTGGCCAAAACTGATATTGCAATCACAAAACTTGTGGCAAAAACTGGTACTGCAATCACACAACTGGTGGCCAATACACAACATGACAACATAAACATCAGTTGAGGGCTGCAACCCCACTTTTTAAATGACAATATCCTGGCCAGACCACTGTTGTGAGTGATGTAAGTATTTGAAATTAAAATGATTTCTTAATGTCTAGTGAAATATCAGGGCCATTTTATGATTAATTGATATAAATTTCTTACATACTGTTTCTTTAAAGCAATGCTGCAGCCAAATGTCAAAATTACCCCATGATTTACTCACCCTCAACCAATCTGAGATACATATGTCCATCATCTTTCAGACAAACACATTTGTATTTATTTTAGTAAATATCCTTGCTTTTCCAAGCTTATAATGGGAGAAAACAGAGATCAAGGAACAACTTCTGGCGTTAAACCCCAAAAAAGTGCATCCATCCTTCACAGAAGTAATCCACACAGCTCCAAGAGGTTAATAAAGGTCTTCTGTGGGTGATCGATGCGATTGTGTAGGAAAAATATCCATATTTTAAATTTTATAAACTATAATAACTAGCTTCCGGTAATGACCGTCTTAAACTCACGTGATTCACTGCGCAACGTACCCATGGGAATGAACAACCCAGTCTCACAGAGTTGCGTATAAATATCACAAAGTGTGAAATCGCGCAATACATACGCCAAATTCCAATTTGGCATGCATATGATACGCCAGTCCTTCCCAATCACTTAAATGGCGCATCTTTTTTTGTTGTTTTATTTATTGGTTTCTCAATTTTTTTACTATGTTTTACCATTGTCGCTTGGGTTTAGGGTTAGAACAACTTTTTGTTACATAAAAATGGCATCCTAACCCAATCCCCAATTCTTACCCCAACTCCAAGCAACCATGGCTTAAAAATTGACAAAAACACGGAGAAACCTTAAATAACCTCCTTAAGCAAATCTCAAATCTAACCCTTAACCCAAGCGAAAATGGTTTCAAAAACAGAAAAAATTTGAGAAACCAATAAATAAAACGACCAAAAAAGATGCCCCGTTTAGATGAATGGAAAAGACTGGCGTATCATATGCAATTTGGCATATGTATTGCATGATTTTTACACTTTGTGCTATTTATACGCATCTACATGAGACTGGGTAGGAATGAACGCTAAAACTCTTGGCGCTGTTACCGAAAGCTAGTTATTACAGTTTATTAAGTTGGATATAAATATGGATATTTTTCTTACACAATCACATTGTTTACCCGCAGAAGACCTTTATTAACCCCCTGAAGCCATGTGGATTACCTCTGTGAAGGATAAATGCACTTTTTGGGGGTTTAAAGTCACAAGTTGTTCTCTGATCCCTTTTTCTACCATTATAAAGCTTGGAAGAGCATGGACATTTACTAAAATAACTCCAAATTTGTTCATCTGAAAGATGCTGGACATATGTATCTCTGATTGCTTGAGGGTGAGTAAATCATGGAGTAATTTTGATATTTGGCTGGAGTATCCCTTTAACATGCCTTACTGCTTTAACTCCAGCAAAATTTGTCTTCTGTGACTAACCTTTATCATATTTAAACTCTTCAATGCTCTCATCATCTCCCTTCACAGACTCCTCTCTCTCTTCCTCCTCCTCCTCTGCCTCCTCCCTAAAACAAACATAACCAATTAAGCAAACAAAATTAACCCTTAAAAATGGCAAAAATGAAATGAGCCACATCTGTTGGAATTATAGAAAATTATAGATGTTTGAAGAGGTCTTACGTTGACAGTATATCCTCAAGCTTCTTCTTTGGTGGCCTCCCTCTTCTTTTTTTCTCAGGCACATACGTCTCACTGTGAAACAATGAATATGATTGCTTAAGGATTTTGCCCAAATATATATGCCAATGTGGCGTTGTATCTTTTAACCCCTTATTGTTAATCTCGTCATACCTGTATTGTGAAGACAGTGTTTGGATTGGCTCCTCTTTGTACAGCCGTGTACCATAAAAGTACCAGTAGAGGGCTCCGGTCCCGTCTTGCCCGAAAGGCTCAACACGTAAACTGTCAGCATCCAAGCCCTTAAACCAAAGATCTCTTTTAGGCTAAAACTATCACTTCTGAATTCACTTCCAAAACCCTTAATCAAATATGTACAATTTCTGTTTAATTCTTTTAAAGGAGTAAAACTTTCTTCTCAAAGATATTGGACAAGGATGCTACCTTAAGCCGATCGAAGACATCAGCAGCATCAAGACGATAGTCACAGAGTCTGTGCAAGAGCTCCACCTGTGTGCGAGGTGGTAGCACCTCAAATGAGTGCTCCTTCAGTGGGTTGGGCTTGCCTTCTTCCAGTTCCCAACGGTAATTGATAATGTCTTCCAGGTAACTGCTAAAAGACTCGATCCTGAAAGAAGTATGTTTTAAGTAACGTCCGTAAGACAATTGTTGGTCCCTGCCTGTCTCGTGAGTCGTGACTGTGTGTTTCGTCACAACACACAACTTAAAATACAAATATTTTTCTTTCACAAAGGCATTGTTTTACTTCAAAAGACATGAACCAACCGGACCGATTCCTTTTTTAACGATGAATGGAGTTCATAGACTTTAAAGGGACATTCCACTTTTTTAAAAAATATACGAATTTTCCCGCTCCCCTAGAGTTAAACATTTGATTTTTACAGTTTTGGAATCCATTCAGCTTATCTCCGGGTCTGGCGCTACCACTTTTAGCATAGCTTAGCACAATCCATTGAAGCACGATGCTAATGGTCTAATCAGATTCAATGGATTGTGCTAAGCTATGCTAAAAGTGGTAGCGCCAGACGCGGAGATCAGCTGAAAGGATTCTAAAATGGTAAAAATCAAATGTTTAACTCTAGGGGAGCTGGAAAATGACTATATTTTTTAAAAAAGTGCAATTTCCCTTTAATACTATTGAATGGCATTACTAAGATAGGAAATTATTTAATAGAGGTGCACCGATAAATTGGCTCATGATGCTTGCTATGCTTCTCTAGGGTGAAATGCCGCTACATCCAAAAGCCAGAGGGCGCTCTCCTGTAGAAACTCAATATGCGCTGCAAACGAAGAACCATTACACACGCAGCTCCACGAAATGGCTTAAGCATATATTTTTTCACTGTTCTTCAAACCTTTTCAGGTATTTTCATGATAATAAAGAATATGTATAATGATTATGTTTGACGAGTACTGCTTTTTCAAATGCATGTTATAAACTACCTGAACTCACAGTGATTTCAGATCAATAAGGACTTAAAGCAACACTATGCAGTTTCCATGTAAAAATGACTTACAGCTCCCCCATGTGGTTGAAAGCGCAACAGTGTCTGGTATCAGCAGTCGGGGGGAGGGGCGGGTCTGTGTTTCCTACCCTCCACCGCCACTTTCAGAGTCTGCTTGTAGCATCTAGGAGGCTACTCAGGGTGCAGCAACAGTACAATTTGTCCAGTTAAAAGTTGTTCTATCACTTAAAAAATTTTAGAGACTTTATTTAAAGGTAAAAAAACTACATAGTGTTGCTTTAACTGATCAAAAGCCGTAGTATAAGTCGTGTGCATATTATCGGCTGTGCGACTCAGAATATTGGACAGGTATTATCAGTGTATATTGGCATTTATCATCACATCCCTATTATTTAATATAACTCGGAAAGAAGTCATATTCACCTATTCTCTCAGGAGTAAAGGTACAAAAGTTGTCACTGGGACAGTACCCTTTCAAAAAGGTACACCTTTGTACCCAAAGATTCACCCGAAAATTAAAATTATGTCACTATTTACTCAAACCTGTATTCTCAGTTTCATTTTTCTGTTGAACACACAAGAAGATAATGATAAATGATGGTAAGCACACAGCTGACGGTGCCCACTGACTTCCATAGTAGAAAAAACAAATACTATGGAAGTCAATGGGTACTATCATTTATCAAAATATCTTCTTTTGTGTTCCACAGAAGAAAGAAACTCTTACAGGTTTAGAACAACATGAGGGTGAGTACACGATGACAGAATCTTAATTTTCTGATGAACTTCCTTTAAGCATACTGAGATCCTTGCTTTGAAAACTTTATATGTGTGTAGTTAACTTTATTGTATTTAGAGCGATAAAGAAACAACATTTTCAAGTAATGATTATTAACTAATAAGGAAGTAAGCACTGTGCCATTTTGTAATGAAACTGGCTAAACAAATACTAGCTGATCAACCAAGAAACATAGTTCCTGTAACCCAGCATAGAAACCAAGGGTGGACGTTTGGACAACAAGAGAGAAGATAGAGAGTAAAAAGGAGAGAAACAATAGGCTTATCTTCAGAAAGCAGAATGATCTCTCACACAGCTGCAGGCCCCCTGCCATTCCATCTTTCGCTCTGTCTCCCTCATCCGTAACACTCCCTCCCCCATTCTGCTGGGGTGTTTAGCACATGTAGAATAAAAAGGGCACTTCTGTGATAGGCCAGTACCCTGCGGCCTCCCCCTGGATGCCAGTTGCTGTCGGATCTAATAAAACCCAGCGTCATTTAACGGCTTGCCCGGATCATTCCTGCCTACCCAATCATCGACCCGACTCTTTGCTGCTGATGAGGCACTGCTATGGACGGGAGCTCCCTTTAGGGGCCAGTCATTCATCACAGCACTGACTCACATAATAACTCACTCTCTTTACTGGCAAGGGGGCCAATGGCCCCTTGACCTACTGCTCCAGGTAACCTGGCTCGGTGACTATAGTGCTATTATGGGCAACTGGTCATTGGCAATTGAATAGGCTGAGTCAGACCACCATGTACAAAGCACCAATTAAGGTTGCAAAAACTCCACAAAGAAAATAGCAACACAGTGCCTTCTGCTTTGTATGATAAAAAAGGAAACATTGAATCGGGATGATGTGGAGGGTAACTTACGTGATGTCTCTGCGCTGATAACATCCTTGGAGCAGGGAACAGAGGAGGTCTGAGAGAAAGTTTTGGTCTTGATTCAGTAGTGCTTGCTCGAGTTCCTAAAAAAATGAACAGCAGAAAGGAGAGATTAGTCATTACGGATGAGTCTAACACAAGCAGCTGCTTTTATGGACTTATGACACAAAAAAGCTTAACGGTCTTGACTCAATGTTTTTAATACATGTCCGTTCATTTAGGAGAAATGCTTTTGATAACTAACACAACATAACACAACCTCCTGTTACTAAACTCTTTAGGGTACGTTTACACAACATTGTCAAAAAGATTCCTGTTCACACAGAGCTTCCAAAAGCGACCCATTATGTGTGCCAGGCCAGTAGCTGGCAAGATTACTTGGTAAAGAAACACTATGCACCTGCACACGTACGCATTTTTTACAAAGCAATGAATAAAGAGCTTAGAGGCAAAGCCCGCTAGGTGCGTCTGACATGCATTCTTGGAATTTAGCAGGTTTTATCAGATCCCTTAATAGATTCTGCCAACAAACTGGTATTTCTGTATGGCCTGAAGCGAAAGTATTTGATGAACACAATAATACCGTTAGCTATAACTGTACGTTCATACCGCTGTCGACTTGAGCTTCTAAAGAAGCTTAGGCCACCCGATCATGGACGCTTGTCAAAAAGTACGGGGAAGCTTGTTGATTCTTTGGCCGCTCTGAAGTCTGTTTCCTCTGAACTAATGTTTTGGTACTAGGAACTTAAGTTTACATCGTAGGTTTCTCCAGAATCAGCCAGAGAAGAACGTCTATTCTATATTCCAATTGGTTGCTGGCGTTTTGCCGCTGCTTGCCGCTGAACCTTGGTCATAGCTCATTACCATAAATTTGAGCTTCTTTTAACTTTCTGATTGACGCTCTGGACGGCCAAAACGCGACGCCAATGGATTTGACGCTCCTTGCAGCTAAAGCCCGGGGTATACCTTTTATCCGCGTCCGCGCAGCTTTTCAAGTATACTCCCCGCAGCTACACGCGGATGGCCGCGTTCGACAATATACGCAATACAAATGATTTCTTATTCAAATTATTAGTCTAAAAAGCCGTCAGTGCAGCACTGATTTGGAGACATTTACAGTACATTAAAACATTAGGATAGGTAAAGAAAAGAAACTGATCCACCATTGCAAACACAGTTTAGAACAAACAACAAGACAACAAAGAACAGGAATCAAACATTATGATAAAAAACATGCTCCACAGCTTTCTGTTCTTGAAAGAAGTAAAAGTTAAAGAAGAAAAACGATAGTGTATGTGCAAATGCTTTCTAATTCCTTTGTATAATTGTTTGTAGTGGAGTGTCCTGTCTAAATATTTCCACGCACATGCGCTGTTGTACGTGGACTGTACGCGCAGTCTCAAATTTTGGGCTGCACGCGGACGGTCCGCGCGGCCGACCCTCCTGATGACGAAAATGACGTCATGCGGACGGCCCGCATACGCGGGCGCCCCTAGTATACTTTCGGCTTAAGAGAAGCAAGCTATCATTGTAAATTAATGACTTCCGGTAACTCTGGAAGCTCAAGTTGGCGGCGATGTGAACCTACGGGAAATTACAATTGAGTCTTTGTTTAAATCAAACCTCAAACTATACCTATAAGAGAAGGCTCATAATCTTTCAATTTAAGTGTCTTTATAATATTTTTATGTCTTTTTGTGTGGTTATTTATTTGTCTTGGAAATGGTCAACACTTGTTTTATAGTGCTCTATAAATAAAATTACAACACAACACAACACAACACAACACAATACGTGCCTAGAGCATTCGGTTCATATCACTCATTTTAAAGGGACACTCCACTTTCTTTGAAAATATTCTCATTTTCCAGCTCCCCTTAGGAGTTAAATATTTGATTTTTACAGTTTTGGAATCCATTCAGCTGATCTCTGGGCCTGGCAGTACCACTTTTAGCATAGCTTCGCACAATCCACTGAATCTGATTAGACCATTAGTATTGCGCTTAAAAATAACCAAATAGTTTCAATATTTTTTCTATTCAAAACTCTTCTGTAGTTACATCGTGTACTAAGACCGACAGAAAATTAAAAGTTGTAATTTTCTAGGCAAATATGGCTAGGAACTATACTCTGATTCTGGTGTAATAATCAAGGACTTTGCTGCTGTAACATGGCTGCAAGAGGCACAATGATATCATGCAGTTCCTGAAAATAGTCCCCTTAGTAACTTCAATAGCAGGGCACTATTTTCGGGCATTGCTTAATATCATTGGACAATGGGGTTGGTTATTACCCAAAATGCTGTTGTCATGTAAATTAATACCCAAAATGCAAAAAAGTGTCCAAATTTTGGTTAAAAACATTGTGTAAGCTTTGTCTAAAGCTTAAAGTGTGAGGGAACTACAGGCCATGTTTGACTGCCTTTTAAGGTTGTCATTAGACTTTACAAAAGAAACCAGAGAAAGACAGATTGTTGTCATGAGGAAATGCCAGTCAATCAGCAGTACTCAACCACAGTCATTTAGGAACTAAACTGGCAAAAGATGTTGTGTTTGAAAGGATTACGTAAATTTTTTTATCTTGAAACTTGACACATACTGAAGTTCCCAATTCTGTCTGAATGTACAATCCTCAATCATTTCTTTGCTTCATTTTCATATCTTTGTTTTACTGACTTTTTGACTTTTAAGACCATTTTTAGGTGAAATCAGTTTGGTCATCACCACTCGAAGTACAAGCAAGTCAGCAAAGTGAATTACAGTAATATAGAAGGACCTGGTAGGGTTCAAACTGAGCAGTTGAATCTGAATGGCTTTGCAGATTTGGTAAGCACTGTCTCAAGCAAAGTCTTAGGGTGGGTTGCACCAACAAGGATTAGGCCTAAATCTGGTTTAAATCTAAGCTTATTTAATAATTCCGTTGCACCAAACTTTAAACCTGTTTAAAAATAAACAGGTTTAAATTTAAACTGTCATTTTGATCCAGCTTTAAATCTTACAGTAAATCTAGATTATCTTTAATCCTGTTGCTCCATTACTTTAAACTCTGTTTTAAATCTCAGTGAGGGATTAACTTTAAACTTGCATATGAGGAGGTTTAAATATGTTTATTTTACAATTAAATGTCTGGCCAAATTATTAGAAACACATAACGCGAGCGTGGTGGCGCTATTTAAAGATGCGTTTATTATAACATCTCAACAAAGTGAGTTTGGCGGCTCAAAAAGATTATTAACAGCACCGGTGACAGCTACCGATGCTCGTATGTGCTTCTCCTCTGTCACGCGCGCTCCAGTCAGACGAAGGACAGTGAATGTACGGACACACGGTGGCGCTTCATGACAAATGCGTCGACACATCTTGTTCATTATAGCACAATATCTGAGCTTTGCGATATTTCCTGTCACAATATTTCCTGGTCTGTTAATTGTTTTTAAAAGAATCAAATGTTTTTATTTGAATCAGACTTTTAGATTAGCCTACCGGTGTATGTAGGTGATTTATAATACAACAATTACATTACCTTTGCTTGCATAAACGGTTTATTTCCTTTTTGAATGACAACGTCAACATTGTTGCTGTTTAATTACACCGGAAAATTCAACATGGCGGACAAAATAAATCGCAGATGAAGGATTTAATACAGTTTAAAGATTTAATCTAAGATTTGTTAATCTGTGTTTAAATTTAAGTGGTGCAACACAACTCGAATTAAAATTAAACTGGGATCAACAAACCCTAGATTAGCTCTAAACTCTGCTTAATTTAATCCTTGTTGGTGCAACCCACCCTTAAAGTTGTGAATAAATTAATAAAATCCTGGTAGAACCCAGACTAACAGAAGAAACAATAAGTTAGCCAAGATAGATTAACATTGAAGTACTACAACAAATAAATGTTTAGTATACATTATTATAATGTAATTGTCTTTGTTAAATCCTTGGACATAGTGTTAGTGTATTGTGAATGTCAATCCACTTTCTCCAGGTTTTTTTGTAAAGCTTTCATCAACAAGATGTAACCGAGGTTCAAGTTTAACCTTCATCCCCTTCTACGTCCATTGTACAGGAGCTATTGAGGGTTTATGAAGCGGCAGTAAGTGGGACTGCAAACCCCAAGCAGAGAAGCGAAGCTAAGCGACAGCTTGAGCCCAAAGCCACAGTTAGCAAATGCCTCTTTCCTTCTCTAACCCAGCATGGACTTCTCTCTTCTCATAATGCCCAATGTCACTTGAAGGAAAATGAAGGGGTAATCGGTAGAGCAGATATGTAAATGCCCAGTACTTCATCACTGGTCCACTTTCCTTGACACCCTATCACAAGGAGCTTAGCGATTTGGTGCTCCGGTTGCTTTCTTTTGCAAGATCTCAGCTTGCTGCTGCTTAGTCCCTCAGGCAACAGGGAACACTTTTCAGCTCCAATACAAAACATTCCCCCTTCCCTCTTCATAACAGGGTGACACTCCAAAATTAACTCAAGGCTGAGATCAGCAGCGCATCCATTCATTGCGAGATTCACTCAAGCCGCAGATTGCAGCTTCTCTCTGGAGAAATGGCTGCGAGAACAGGGTCATATAGGGTCAGTTCACACACCTCCTGGTTGAGGAAAGGTACAAAAACCGGGAGCTTAGTGTCAGCTGGAGTAAAAACAGAGAGAAATCTTGAAAAACAGAATGGTGGGAGAAAATGATGGTGATGAACATGCTGAATTAATTTATTATGTTTTTTTTGGAGGGGGATCAGCTATAATGAGCAATTTAGAAGCTATTGATTAGCTCCTCTAGGCAGTCAATAAAAGTCTAAAGAATCTGTGAAATACTTTATTGAAGGACATGGATAGCAAATCTAGAGACTGGGACTGATCAGATGGCAGGATCCACCATAACAAAAACAAAGTATGTTATGGACAAATTTGGCAGCAATTAATGTTATATATACACAATGCTATTTGTGTTATGTCCGAATGTTTTCCTTTATCATATTTTAACATGAAAATGCTCTTTGACTTATGACTACAGTGTTTCTGACACTTTGTAAGCGATACATAATTTATGTACAGATATTGCTAATCAATCATTCACAATTTCACTTCAAAAGAGCTCTGGTTATGCTGTCATGCTTATTAAGTAAACAAGCACAACATATAGATTTACCTGTGCGATATACTGAAGGAAACATAAATAAGCATTTTCTATACTGATCATCGATTTATTTTTAGCTAAAAACACATTTTAAAGAGATAACTCTATTATTGGTTGACACGTTTATTCGTCCACTGAAACAAGGAAATTCAATGCCCAAAATTTGAGACCGCGCGGACAGTGCACAGACACTTAAGGTACATTTACACAGGACAGAAGCGTTAAAGGTAGGGTAACACATTTTGAAAAATGCTAACGGTAGCCGCCTAGCAATGGAGTCCCGATCCCGCCCTCAAGTCGGGCCGCCATCCAAAGTCACGCCTCTTCCAAAACACATGAACACGCACAGATCAGACGGTCACATCTCATGTCTGATTCAGCAGTGAGAAAACTTTGCAGTACAAAGTCGAATAACACTGCCAAAATAACCAAACAACTAATTTACATCAGAATTAGTTTAAGCACACGTTCGGTTAAGACGTAGTAACTATATCGTTACGCTAATCCGTAAACGAACACAAATTTCATAAGCAACACAATGTTTCATCAAAGTAGAATATCTGAATCCATCTCAATACAAACATATCGCGTACCTACCTTACCAAAATAAACTGTGCAACGACTCTTTCAGACCCTTTGCGTCCTGCAGCTGTTTGCATCTCGTGGTAAGCAGTAAAGTTACCGATGTTCATTTGGGGTTTTGCTCTTGCTGATCCAGTTAGTTTTTGCTGTTGTTGTTATAAAAGATGCCTTTAGTTTTGTGCCTCCTGTGTAGGTTGTCAATTTAGCAGAAAAGTTTGCTGTTCTCACTGTTTACAGGCAGGAGGTGAGCGCACGTGAACGCGCCGATGACGTATGGTGTCTGCGTGGACTCGCTGCGCGGTGGGCATTTAAATTATGCTTACGTATGAGGGACAAGAATGGAAACGTCCGCCCCACCGAAATCTGTGGTTTGTTGAGCATTTTTTGGTCCTACGCCTTTCACGGATGACATAAATTTCTACAAATACATTTGGACGGCTTGGCGCGGTGATTGCTGTCAGGATGTAGGGAGACTTTTAACCAGCATAACAAAAAATGTTTCAGGATCAAATCTGTTACCCTACCTTTAACACTTGACGGAAGGCATGTCTCAAGCGTGGCCAGCAGCCAATCACAGTGTCCGCAAAACATGCTCCGGTCTTCCACAAATGTAATTGGCTGGCTCTGCCTAGGTTATTTGCATTAGGCGATCTGATTGGCTGACATACACATTGCCACTTGAAAAGTTGAGAAATTCTGCTGCGAGCAACGGCAGTGACGCAGCGCCGACTGATCCACATTTCAGTTCGGCAACGCATGACGTCCCTCATTAAAAGTGAATGGGAAGCGTCAATGTACCGTTAGGTGTACAACAGCACATGCGCAAGAAAATATTGAGGGGCTGTCCACACGGAGACGCGAATCACTGTATACGCATAAATTTGTTATCGTATTGGCGTTTCATCCACACGGATCCGGCGATTTCAGAGAGTGAAACCGCTATTTTTTGAAACCTGGTCCTAAAGTGGATAAATCTGAAACCGACACCCTTGCGGTTTTGTCTGTACAGCCAATCCGTATATTTTGTGAAGCGAAAACGTCATCACATCACGTGTCGGAAGCGTCACACGTCACAGCAACAACAATAACGGCGTACTATGTGATTGTGTTCGTGCTACAGAAGCAACTAAAGCCTACTAGCTTTATTACATCAAATCTATTGCTTCTATGCAATTGTGGTGACCAACAAGCGATCATCGACAGCACCATACGTTGGTTATGCGCATGCTCAAAGTCTTCTTCTCCGTGTATAGTGTATATCTGTAGCAGAATTACAGCGCCCCATACTGGTCCGGCATATATACTACACCGGTTTCAGTCGGTTTCAGTGGTTTCGTGTTTACGGATTATTTTTTTAGAGCAAGGGAAAAAAATGATCGGATAGGGAATGCACCGGCTTCGTGTGGATATAGCCTGAGACAGGGCACTCCACAACAAACAATTACACGGCTATAGACCTTTTTTACAGTAACCGGAAATACGTAATCGTCATGAAAGCGGAGTTCCTGTCAAGGGTCAACACACTAGAAAAACATAAACCCGGGCAAGTTTAAAATGGATCAAAGAGTCTACACAACTTTGTTAACGGATTTGCCAAATATTACATTTGCTGATGTGACACGACTAATGGAGGAAAACATTTTCCATGAAGAATTTGTCCATAAATATCTAGGTAAGTAGAAAGCGAGTCTAACTGTTACTGAACTGTTAACTAAAACGACACATTATTAGCGTGTCCACTTACACATAATGTATGTATAGTAGATGATATAGACTACCTTACTAAAACATTATAGTCTGCTTTAAATGAAGCATTATGGTACCAATTACCTTCAATTACTGCCTATGGTTGTCCAAGTGAACGTCTTGTGTGTAGCAACAATAACGTTAGCCAGATGCCATCATTATCAGTTAACATTTTGTCTGGTAATGTCTGTGATCGTATGTTTGTGTGTCGGGGTGAACTCGTTCCAAGAAAAATGGGTAGAGATAGAATTTGGTTGCAAGCGGCGACCAGTGAGCCCTAAACTGTAGTCGTTAGTGAACTGTCTGCTGCATACATAAGTGCTCTCCTTTCTTATGGTTAAGTTAGGTCCTTAATCACGCTGGATAGCCTGAATCCACTTCTGTCTAACTTCACCATCAACAGGGAATTAATGGAACAGATACGGCTTTTTACAGTGCCTTGACTGCGGAGGAATTAGATATTTTTAATGTACTGTAAATCAGTGAATCAGTGCTGCACTGATGGCCTGGTAGAGTAATAGTTTGAACAAGAAATAATTTGTATTGCGAACGTGTTGAACACATCTGCGCGTATCCGCTGTGAGTATACTTGGAAAACTCTGCCAACGCGTGCATGCGCGAGCTGGACGAGGTATACTCGGCCCTTAAGTGCTCTTCCGCCATACAATTTAGTTCTTATTTTTTATTTTGTGCCATCATACTTACTTGTGTAACTACTCATGTAACAGTCTTTAAATAGGGAAAACATGGAGTGTTTGGTGGCTTCTAAATGCATCCCTGTTTGGATCCAAAGGAATGAAGCTGTACAAAAATTATGTGCATGCATTAAAAAAAAGATAGGTATGTATTCATTTGTCTAAGTTGTGGTAAGAACATGGTAAAATATTGAAAAACTGGTGTTTTCCTTTAACTGTCCACCCCAGAACAACCTAAAGCCATCTGATCTTGAGTATGAAGGTCTGGCTACGTGAGACTACCATATGATCTTATGATAGGGGCTTGACGAACCAGGGAAGGAGAATGCATAATGATCCAGAACATCCAATAAGGGAGTGAATGTGGGAACTCACGCCTTCGCTTACACAAGACTCTTAAGTCAGTCTTCACCTCAGCGCAACCCCTGAGATTTCCAACTACAGCGGAGTCTGCATATTTTACAAAAGTCTCCATTTACAAGGGTCAAAAACTCAGAAGTAGTCTGATGACAGGCGTAACCGCAGCAAAAGTAATGCGTTTTAAAACAAAACTCACTGTAAACGTAGCCTGATACTAGATGTGGGAACAATTCATGCATCAGGTCAGGACAAAGCTTGTTACTTAACACTTGTCAAACAAATGTCTCAATATGATCACAATCAATAGAAGAATTAAAATCCAAACGTGTTGTTTCACCGATTTGGTAAATTGTTTATGTTACAACACGTGAAAAATATAAAGTGTAAAGTATTTTTGTCTCATATTCACCTTTTAATTTTAAGACGTTTCTTGACTCCAAAGCCAACATAGCAATTTTGCCATTATTGTCCCATTACTTATGGAGGGTACTGTATTTCCATCCATATTATGTTCACAATTTACTTACACCAAGGTGGGTTTGGGGTTGCAACCTCTTTACTTGTCCCCTAGATCCTGTGTTGCGCTCATAACTTCCTGGTCCCTTGACAGTTAGTGGACCAGAGTAAGCTCATCTATCAGTGCAGCCTGGACTTTGATCACACTTCAAACCTGAAGCCGACTGTGGGGGATTAACACAACCCCACTTGGCTTTTGAAGTGCCATTCAGAAACTCAGATGGCAGAAACGGGGAATTATTGTTTTGCATGCCCGTTGCTCAAGAAATTCGAAGTCTCTTTAGGCCAACCATACACTACGTAACTCAAGCTTGTCGCCCAGCACTCACTTTAAGACCACAACTATTTCAAGTCATGCTGGCATGGACACAAAAGAAGGAGCTTGAACTACAAGACACTTATCCCTAAATTAAGAGAATCTGTGCATATCAAAGGAAACTTTATGCACAAAGACAATTTAATGCAAGTCTTACTGTTGCTGGGATTTGGCAGACCACGCACACCTGACAAAAAAAACACAGGGCTCGAAATTGCGACCATTTTGGTCGCATATGCGACCGAAATTTAATCTGTGCGACCTTAAAATATATTTGGGAGCATTTGTGCGACTGCCCATTTTGTTGTGACGCGAGTTGATTGTGATCCTGCGTGCTGGCGCTGTCCCAGGTTCAGTGTTCTCTCCAACGATACATAACCAATCAAATTTCACCATTAAGTTCTTGCGTTTAATGAAGACCGCAGATTGGCTAATATGAGCGTCAGTCATTTCTTGTTGCAGTGAAGCGCGGAAATGTGAAAAGACGAACGCGTCGCAAGCATGACGAGAGCGAGCCTATTACAGCTAAGGTTATTACTGTATTTTTACGACGATCCGGATTCAAATGTAACTCCACCACCGGAAAATACGAGTTGACGTTAAACCTTTCAGAGAGAGTGGCTTAAAGATTTCGAGTGTCTCCGCTATGAAAATGTAACTTACTGTGTTTACTGTAAATCCTGTAAAACGGCGTTAATGGCGGAATCAAAACATTTTAAGCGCCAGACGTACCTTGCTTAAACATGGCGAAAGTGCCAAAAACATAAGACGTGTCATGACAAATGTGTTTATTATTGATGGAGACACCGACCTGTCTGTCAAAGTGTGTTTGATGGTGTATGTGCGCATGCGCTGGTGAATGGACATTCGACAAACATCCTTGTGGTCCATGTTGCTGTGGAATACCACAATGCTGATGGTATGTTTTTGTTGTATTTTTTAAAACATTGCCTATTTAGTAGTAAAAGCATCCTGGTAATGCAGTTATCAATACCAATATATATTAGCCTCCTTCTATATTAGGGTCACTTTTTTGTAATGTCACAATTAATCAGTGTTTTACTTGTTTGCTAGATTTTCTGTGTAATCTTAATCATGTTACCTGTAATTGTTAAATTACTATTGCTGCTATACTATTTCAACAGCATTTGGGTATTCATTTAGGAATTTATGCAGCAAAAAATAAAATAAAATAAAATAGAAGACCAACTTTTAAATGCTGGCCATAGGATGTGTAAAGCCCGGCGGTGGTGTTTTATTTTTAATAAAATAAATCTATTAACATTTACATTGTAGTTGTGGTGCTTTTTAATTTTTGGATGGATGCGCCTAAATTTTTGCTGGTGCTCCTAACTCTTTGAAGTTGGGAGCACCAGTGCTCCCAAATAAAAAAGTTAATTTTGAGCCCTGAAACATCTAGATCAGTGGTCTCCAATATGGTTAGGTTGCCTGCACAGAATCTGTGAGTTGCCTACCAAACCACATTCTATTAAAATGGCCTCAAATTTTAATATTTATTACATACTTTTTTATATTAGCTTGGCTTCTTTATGTATGTTAACATTTAAACATATCAACAAGTAAAATAGAATAAAATCAACAAGTAAAACAAAAAGGTTTTGAGTAGACTATATAAAAAAACTAGCTCTTCATCCAAGTAGCCAATGGTGGTAGTAGCCTATGCTCACACAAACTTTGGAGACCCCTGGTCTAGATATCAGACAACATTTACATTTAGCAGACGCTTTTATCCAAAGATTAGAAAACAATAAAGTGATTTGTCATAGGGAGACAATAATATAAGAAGTGCTTGTACTAAGTTACAAGTTTTCACTGTGGGTGTTAAAAATACTTTAAAATATGTTGTAGCACCTGCAACTAGTCCTCCACTGCCTGTCATACTGCTAGTCACCAGTGTAAAACATCAATGCCAGTGAGCTACAGACATGTAGTTGTACTTGATTTTGATAGTTAACCAACAAGCAGGTGTACAGTAGCCTTAAAAATATTGGATACACAGAAGGGCACAAAACATTTTGTGCTGCCAGTTTTATTATTGGTAAATTATTAGAGTAACATTTTAGGCAGACAGTATGATGAATCTAGTATTGCCATGCTGTTTCTGAAAATATTACTATGCATCTTAACTATTTCGGCTGCAACTATGCCAAGCACTTAAAAGTCAATTCATCAGGTTAGTTCAGAAAGCAGACCAACTGAAGAGCTTTCTAAAAAATAATTAAACTGGATATTTTATCAGTGACTGATCAAGCACATTATCGTTCCTGGATTTTGCATGGCAGAGCTTTGGCAATACAGAGTTGCCCCCAAATGTGGTCCCTGGTGCACAGAATAATCTTTCCACAGATGGCAAAGGAGCAATTAACAGCTCTTGTTGGTTAACCCCCCAGTCACATTAGCTACAAGCGACAGAGACAGAGCGACAGGCTACCATTCATTTTCAATGGAAGTGGCCGTTTGCCAGCGACAAGCGACGAGCTCACCGGTGCGCGAGCAAGGCGGGGCCAAAATAGACAAGCACGCTATTTTATGCAAATACTGAGCGATGCGACAAAGCGACTGCCAATCAGAGTGAAGGAGCAACGTGACGTAGGTCTGTGGTCGAGTCTGAGAAAATAATTCAAGATGGCGGAAAATGCGAATTTATGTATATATCTGATAAGTTTGGCATTTTATCTCTAATATTTTGTTACTTTTATCGAGAAATAAATACTTTTAAATCCAAAAACACCTTTCTTGTAACTTAACAATACCTCTAAAGTGACTTTTGATACCGCTTTTAGAAACTAGCCAAGGAACGCCCATCAAGCGGGTGCGTGTCGCTCGGTGTCGTTCACTTTTGTAGCTAATGTGACTGTAGGGTAAGGGAGCAACAGGAAAACAAAGGGGTGGGTAAGGATGAAAGGTGTCACGATTTCGAATTTTAAATTGAAATCGATCGAAATTAAGTCACAACCTCGAACTTCGAATTAAAAAATGAGATCGTCGATGCTGCCACGCCCTCATGTCACGTCCGGTCAGCTTGCCAAGCTGGGGGAAAAAAACTCAGAGGTAACTTGAAAAACACAGCTCCAGCGGAACACAATTTATATTTTAAACATGAGGGATGTATTGCAACGACTCCTTGAAATGCAAATCATAAACAGGATGATTTACTACCTAGTGATCTGACTTTGGACAGAGCGCAGCTCTTTGCACGTAAGTTACGCGAGAGTGAGAAAGGATTTTTGTGCAGCGGGTTATATTTGAAACAAAAGGGATTAGTTTGCCTCAGCTCGCATGAAACGCATCAAACTGAACAAATACGTAAGGATTACCACTTTAGTTTATGTTTAGACTTCGAACAGATGACACGTGAGACAAAGAGAAGCGCAGCTTCTTATGACGCGCTGGATTTATTTCAGATGCTAGGAGTCCAAGACGCATGCATTAAGTCCATGTGCATGCAAGAAGGAATCATCACTTTACAAGCTCTCTCGCGTAAAGTGAAGCCCACAAACCCCCATGCGAGGAAAAGCACCCAATGTGCATAATAATGTAATACTATAACAATAATAATAATAATAAACATATAAAGAATAACGGCCGATATATCGTTATCGGTCTTTTTTTACTCCCTAATATCTGTATCGGCATCGGCCCCAAAAAACGCATATCGGTCGGGCTCTAATAATAATGGCATAGCATTTTTTGTCTTTCCCCCAAAAAGTAAAAACCGAGAATCGAATCGTGACATTAGAATCGAAAATGTAATTGAATCGAGGAGAAACCTGACACCCCTAGTAAGGATATTTTTTGCTGTGAATGAACCTTCTGACTTGTATAGCTTGATGCCACACTTTATTTGAGTTACAACCTTCATGCACCATTACAGCGGTGTAGGCTATACAGTTCAGACCAGTCAGATTTATATGGAGAGCAGCTGTCCAGATTTGCAGTCGGTTACAAAACTGATGTCAATAAATCATTTACTGGGATGAGTGTTTTTTACTCAGCAACTTACTCAACTAACTCTAGGCGAACTCACATTTTAGTTCACTATAAGGTGGCGTGCATTCCAAAGCTTTTACGCCAGCCGATGTTTTCAATTGTTTCCAATGGAAGTATGGCATTTAAAAAAAGACACCATCTGGCGGGTTTTTCTCCACTGAAAGCCGCCGCTTTGCGTTTTTTCCGCGCTGAAACATATTCAACTTTGGGTGAAAAGCTCAGCTCTTCAATGTCAGTTCTTACACGGCCGTCCAATCACAGTGGAGGAGGGGTGAGACAAATATTACAACAACCAACTGGCACATCATACAACGACTAATAAACAAAGCAGAAGTATCACAGCAACCAAAGCGCTCAGCTGAAGAAAGCTAGCAGTCGGCTGAAATTAAGCTGTCCGCCGGCATTTTCAGCCACGTAAAAAAGCTTTGGTGTGCACACCCCCTAATACTGTAATACTCCCTTCTCCCAACTCCTCTGCAGGTCTGCACTAACACTACACTTTATAATCCGAATGAAGTAAGCTTACGTCATTATGGTGCAATTGTTTTAAAGAAAACTGGAAAATATGTATTCTCTCGTCTGAGTCACCTAGTGGTCTTTAATGTATTTATAACTTTGTGGTTTAAAGGCGGAGTCCATGATGTTTGAAAGGCAATGTTGATATTTGAAATCACCTAAACAAACACGCCCCTACCCCAATAGAATCTGGACCTTCTGTTGATAGATCCGCCCCACACATACGCAACCAGGCATTTGATTTGATTTGATTGGCTATAAGTGTGTTTTGGTAGTCGGCCCGTCTCCTTTTCCAACGCGTTTTTCAAACATCGTGGACTCCGCCTTTAATAGGCATGTTTGACTTCATGTGGTAGTGTGCAGGGCAGGCATATGACATTAAAGTAACATGAGAGTGATTCGAGAGCAGACTCAAGCTAATATGCATTTAAATCTCTGTCACACTTATTTCATGCAATAAATCGATCAGTCTGCATACTAGTGCCACATGAAGCCAAACACAATGATCATCTGAGCAAGCAGCTGCATATAATTGTGCTGCATGTATCAAAAGAGGTTTTACCGTGGCAGCTGAAGTTGAGGAAGAAAACAGTCACATATCTGATGTTAAGCGAGGTTGTGCCCCAGCCACAAACCAAAGTGAGCCGCGTCCGAGACAACCTCTGCAAGAGGACCAGAGTACGGTGAAGCGTACCACACCTGGTACATTATGGAGCAATCACACTAATGAAGTCTAATGAACCAGACTTTGGGAGTCAAACATACTCAGTCTGGTATGGTTTGATTCACATAGTGTGTACACCCTAAGAGCACTCAGCCAGTGAAGTACAGGTGATGCCAGAACAGCACACACCCCTATCTGTGTTTAAGCAGTCAGTCAACACTAATTCTTACAGGCACAAAGCTATAACCAAAGCACTAGAGGTTGTCTTTATGGCAACAGACAATATTAACCATATCTATTTGCAGATGCGAATAAAGATTCTGACCTAGAAGCCGCTCTAAACAGTTAAACTGTACTCTGTGTTCCTCATACTTTGATTTATCTGTGGCAACACTGGCCGCCACGAATAGGTTTTTCATGATTCCCATTTACATTTTTATTTTACTATTTAAAACGGCTTAATTCATTGTTGCGAGTGCTCAGCGCCTCTCTCGGTCTCTCTCTCTCTCTCTCTCTCTCTCTCTCTCTCTCTCTCTCTCTCTCTCTCTCTGTCACTCTCATGTTGCGTGCTGCACCTCTCTCTCAGATTAAGTGAACGTGTTTGCAGTGTTTTTAGTGTGCGTTCCTGTGTGTACTTGCCTTTTCATGTAAATGTCAACAGTCACAGATGTTACTGACAGAGAAGACGACTGATCAAGTTTATCATGACTTAACGAAAGGTTCTCTTTGTGCTTGGTGTGTCTGCGCTTTACGCAATCTTCAATTAAATGATCACTCGCGTTTAAAATAAAAAAGCGCTCATAACACAACAACACATTAATGAGAAGAGCAACAACAGTAAAGACCGCAAGTAATACAACAAAAAACACCTCATATATCTGCTCTTCAATGTAAATGTATGGGGATTTTGATGTTTATAAATCAGGATTTTATCAGCAGTTGAAGTAACAGTTGGTTGGATTAAACAGGAGGTCGTGTTGTTTAGTCACTATTTTATACTCGTTTTATGTCTGACAACAGAACAGATAATGTGTGAAAATAGCACTCAGTTGTGTTAAAATACAATATAATGTGACAGATCAGAGAGTAGAAAAATTTTCAAGTGCCAACACTAGACCAAATGCAAACACTACGTGATGACGTCACAAATAAGCTAATTCAGTCGTTCACTCATTTAACTATACCTTATATAGACAGTTTCATCGGATGTACATGCGGTGACGCAATACGTGTCTAGTCCGAACTTTACTTCCGGTTTCAGCTTTTTTTAATGGTCTGACTAGTTGTTAAACTGAACTCTTGAATAAACACCTCCTCAAAAATTACAAATGTTGTGGTTTCCTAGGAAATCTATGTGTTGTTTATTTTGCTTGTTATATAAATAAACTATGTTTAAAGTACTCTATTTGTTATTTTTTCTTACCGGAAGTTACGCGTTGACCATGAAAGCCACTTGTTTATGTTGTTACTAGTGAAACCGTCTATAGCAAATAACAACTGATTCCACTATGTGGGGAAGAGGTCAATGAAAATGAGTGAGCGATTTTCCATTTTTTTAAAGTAAAAAAATAACTTACAACAATAACTAACAAAGGTGTATAAACGTAAATTTGTTACGTTTACTGTCAGTATCGTTTAGCTGATTCCAGTTACGCGTTCGTCTCCTGAATCATGGGAAATAGTGAGTGAGTGAGCGAGTGTACATCAAATGTACCCCTCAAAAGTGCATTGTGGGTAAAAAGTTGTGACCAAATGTAGGGAATGAAGTCGTTCTCTCAGGTTTCAGACGCCACTTCAAAATGGCGGATGCCAAATATAGTGCACTATATAGGAGATAGGGAGCGGTTTTGGACACAGCCCTACTTTCCTGCAGAGTCAACCCCAACCAAACACACCTGAACCTGCCAATCAAGCTTTTCACGGCTACCTAAAAAATAGAGGCAGGTGTGCTGAAGCAAGGATCTGAAGCAGGGGTGGGCATTCCTGGTCCTGGAAAGTTTAGTTCCAACTCTAATCAAACACACCTTGAATGCTATTTCCAAGTCATCCTGCACCCTTTGATTAGATTTTCAGGTGTGTTTGAGGCTGTTTACACTTGGCATTAACATGTGTTTTCGTCGATCGGATCACAAGTGGACGACGTTAATGCCAGGTGTAAACGGTGTTCAAAACGTTTTGAGCTCGTCCACTTTCGACCACTTTCAACAACATCCAGAGGTGGTCGAAACCACTTTCGATCGGATCGCTTTGGAGTTGCGGAACGCACATGTGGTTGAATGCATTCGAACAGCCACACGCGACCGCCTTCTCTCCGCCCATTTATCTAATCTGAGGTATTAAACACAAGTTTTACGTCTTACTCCCGCTCGGCTTTGAATGACAGCAGAGAGACTCGCCCACCGTCTCACAGACCACCCCCTTATAGTATTCAGCACAGAAGCGGTCGAAAGTGGACAAAAGAGACGGATTTAAATACCAGGTGTAAACGTAATGTGTCTCTCTCGTCCACTTGTGATCCGATCGATGAAAACACATTTTAATACCAAGTGTAAACAGCCTCTTTGATTTGGGTTGGAGCTAAACTTTGCAGGACAGTGGCCCTCCAGGACCAGGAATGCCTACCCCGATCTAAAGTGTGCAGGAGGGTAGGTGACATCATTGGCACCACATCCTGTGGGAAACACTGTGTCCGGCATACATATTCTAAATGTCAAGTTTAATCTGACAACACTAAAAAAACATGACCCTAAAACCATGATAAAACATAACTAGAATGCATTTGCAGTAGTTGATAGTCACATACAGGAGAGAGAGATACAATTCAAATGAGGTGTCTAGTTTCTCTCCAAGGAACTCAATCGTGCAAAATTTAACTCACAAATAACCAACTCCCAAGAATTTGTGAAAAACAATTGTCATAGTTTTTTTTCTAGAGGATATTCAGTCTAAATCTTTCTAAACATGACATGTATTATTTAAAATAAATCCCTTTTAGAACATGCTACATACCACAGAATTACAGGGAGTTAAAAAAAAGAGTTTATTATGATCACCAGCAAACTTTTAGGTCCAGGAGTAGGGAACACTAAGGGCGCACTCACACCAAAACCAAACCATGCCCTAGTGTGATTATCCCCCCTCCCTACTTCTCCAGAAGCACGTGCTCGCACTGTACTTTTATCGATCCGGGCCTGGGCATCATTAGGATGTGAGTGTTTTGAACAAAACAGGAAGTAAAGCGCTCTCTTAACACTGGAACCCATCGTAATGTTAAGTCTGTGTTTCTATTGAAGTCACTAGGTGCGCAATGACACACAGCTCTCTCACATGTCAATAATATTGCTTAGTTGGTCTGTCGCGTGTGTAGTTCAGACATTCATGTAACCCTGCTGCGCGCATCAGAAAGTTTTTACGAAAGCAGATGAAGATGAGTGCAGTGTTTCCAATACATTGATTTATTTGTGGTGGCCCACCACAGAATCAACACTGGCCCCCACAAATAGAATTTTCATGATTCCCATTTACATTTTTATTTCACTATTTAAAACAGCTTAATTCGGCTTAAAATATAATTTGATATATAATACAGATCAAATAGAGATACAGATCAAAGAGTAGAAGTGAAACATATTTCAGATGCCAACACTAGATCAAACACAAACACGACATGATGACGTCACATATATGCTAATTAGTGGGTGACGTCATAACCACCACAGTCTCCTCAAAATCCTGTGGGAAACACTGGAGTGGTAGCACAATTGACGTATCTGAGCCTCTGAACCACGCTCCAGCCCACCTCTGCAAGCCGGCCATTGCACAATAAGCCAAACCGTGCCCGGGCGCGGTACAGAGCAATCACATTAGTCAAACAAACCAGGCTTTGGGGGTCAATCGCACCCGGATGCGGTTTGGATACTGTGAGTCCGCCCTAACAACAGAGCAGGGCCACTCATCTTAATGTCAGGGCCAGGTGCAACAGGTGGTTACGGACGGATGGCCAGACACATCCTGGGTTTGGGATCACAGCACATGCTATTGAGTGGGAACCATTAACTCCAGGAAACTGAGCCTCCTCACAATGGCCTCCACAAAAACTTTTGCTGACCCAGACTCGCATGGCCTTCACTTGGTGGTCTTATTACAACATCTTGTGCAGAATGTTGGCTAGTACCATCTGTAACAATGTGCATATTCAAGGACCATTACAGCAATAGAAGAAATTTCTCTAAAATGTTTCGCTTTAGAAGACATATATTCACATGCTGGAGTCGTATGGATTATTTTTTATGATTGATGGATTTGTACTTTAGGGCTTTAAAATCTAGGCCCCCACTAAATGATAATACAAATCTAGGAAGACCCAGGACATACACAATATAATATACAAAGTTAAACTGACAACCATACGCACATACTTCCTGATCGTTAATCATCAGATAATTTCAAGATATTGTACTGTCCTATTTGCCGAAGAATAAAAAGCTAAATTGAGCTGGGTACAAGGGGTGTAAAAGTCCTCTTAGGTAAAAATAATAATCAGAACCTTATTAACTGAAAGGAACTGTGTTGTGGTAATTAACCAAACAGTTTGCTGCAATTACGATCAGTGTCAAAAAGTATAATGCTACTATGATCATTATAAATCAGTTTAAAGTTATTACGCTTTAAAAATCAGAACAAGTAATAACTTAAGCAGTTCGATAGTGAATATAAACAAACCAAGTAAAATCAACAACATTTTAAAAAGTCCTTTGGACTTCAGGGAATAGGTCGGAAAAAAGAGAGTAAACAGACATTCACTATTTTTAGCAACTGAATCTTTAGCAAACAGTGTGTGCTGTAATGCAAACATAAGAAAATGAACCAGCAGACATTACCATAAGCATAACAGACAACACAACCATGGCTTCTCTTCCAAACAACTGTTCCCAAGAGCAGATGAGTGGGTCTAGCTGGGCCATTGTTATGAACTGCTCTATTAGCCTCTGAAAGCACATCAACACCCTTCCCCACCCCTCCCAAATACACACACTAACACGTACACATGCTCTCGTTGCCGTCTCAGCTCCAGGCTGAGGGTCCCTCATGTGTTTTGCACAGACTGCCCCCCCATCCCAAACATCCAACTCTTCTGTGAGGCTGGCAGGCTGCAGTCAGAGTAACATTCCCACTAGAACCAGCCCCCCCCCCAACTGCCACCCCCACCAATTCCACAGTCTGTGGGGAGAGACGCAATCCCTAATGACACACTAAACAGCAGATTTCCCATCATGATTCTTGCATCATATTGTCACAAGCAAAAAACACAACACCTAACAATCAGTCCAAGAGAGTTAAACCAAAACTGACAACCTAGGATCACAATTGAGCCCTGTCATCCAGCTTCAATTTCAGCCCACAAATGAGCACCATGTGTGGTGAGGCAGCCCCAACTTGGAGACAGCCACTGGGAACCATGGGGCGCTGCGACAATGGAGCCGGCTGAAACAAACACCACACACTACAAGACCCACAAACACCCCCCTCCCCGTGTCGAACCATCTGATACATTTACTTCTGCCCTCACCTGTCAATCAGACATGGGGGAAGGGATGGTGGTTTAGAAAGACTTGAGAAGTATCTAAGTATTATGCGTGCATGCAACTTATGATGAAGTCAGCAGACACAAAAGCAGCACTGGAAAATAAAACCTTAAAATTTGTTGATTATTGGAGTGGTTATACTAAATGGGTTTTTTAGTTTGGACTATGGCTTATGTCAAAAAGGGCACTGCGTTAGGAACACAAAGGTCATGGGTTCAATCTCAAGGAACGCAAATGTATGCTTTGAATGCACTGTAAGTCCCTAGGATAAAAGCATCTGTCAAATGCATAAATGTAGATGTAACGGATCATGACAGGCAATGTACGAATGTTTATTACCCAAGGGAAAGCAACAGTAGTAATGGTGTCCCTTAATCCGCACTATTTCAAACATGACCTGTTGTAAATGCCTAAAGATCTTTTCTCTTCTGTTAGAAATAGCCTGGGTTATAAAGATAAATATCTTTAGGATGCAGGTGGGTGGGAGTGATCCTTTTCAAGGCACAGCATCTGGGGTCTGAAACAAGGTCTGCTGACCCTTCAGTTATTGATGGTGCAAATCCTACAGCCAAAAGCTCACTTCCTCCTCCTCAAAACCACAGGAGCTTTATCGAGGGTTAGCTGCTCTCACTTCAAAGCCTTTAATTCAACACAGGCTAAACAGATACACACATGAATGTGCATACAGGCTCGCAGCAATCCTTCACAATCGACAACCGGTGTCGGAGCAAAACGGGAGAGTGCTACAGATCCGACAAATCCGTTTTCCTCATTTTAATCCATCTGCTGTTCAAAACAAGAGGCTGTCCTCGGCTCCTGCTCCATCAAGCTCCATTGAGATTAAATCTCCCTTTACAATCATACGGTGTAAGGCCCAGAAGAAAAGGTGCCCCAGATGAACTGCAGCACCCAGCTACAACCATCTCCCCTCTCTGGGGGGGGAGACGCAAAGAAAGACCCACCATCTGTGATTTAGTCATGCCAGGGCCAGTGATAGAGCCAGAGTGTGGGAGTAGTATTGGAAATGTTCTATTTAATATTGGCAACCTTAGGATGGGCGGAAGATGGAAAGGGGGAGGCACTAGTACTCTGGCACAAGGTGAGAGGAAGAAGAAAGGAGGAATTGATAAAATGACACGGCTGTGTATGAAAAGCATGAATAAGATAAACATCTGTCAAGAAACATGTGGACCTACTGCGTTAAATCCTTAACGACTGCCAGGGGCAATGGGTTTGATGATCTCAGACAATGAGCTGTGCAATCGCTGATAGAGACAAGTGTTAATTAGAGGTGCATCAGACGTCTGAATCATAAACTTGTTAAGGCACAGATTGTCATTAGAATAAGAAACGGGAGGCAAACACATGGGGGGAATAGGTTCGGTAGTAGAAGAAGCAGATAAGTAAAAGCATGGTTGCATAGTTAAATAGAGTTCATAAAGTGAATTATCAGAAATAAAATAACAATGTAATGTATTGTGTTGTATTATAATGCGATATTATGCGCACAAGCATCCAGAACAACTTAAAAATTGGCCACAACTATACTTAAAGCATGAAAGGGTTTAATATCACTCAAAGAATTAAAACAGAAAAACAAATCCCAACAAGGGTCAATATCAGCACAATTTGAAAAAGTGCTTGTGCCAGTCAGTTTCACAAAAAAAAACAGATGATGAATTCAAGATTAATCAGTAATGAGGTTGTCTATCTCCATCTGCCCACGTTGCTGACTTTGCCCACTAAATGTAATCAATTCAGAAACTAAATTAAGTCCTACTCTCATCTTCTACCGATGTGAAGGCTTGGACCAAATGCCCACAGATCAATTCTCCACCCACTTCCTAGACATCATCAACAGTTAATGAAGATGTATGAAAACAGACAAGCAACAAAACACCAACGCTCATCCTCTGCGTCCAGCCGGCAGGCCTAGCCTTCTGGCTGTGTGCACGTATGAAGGGCGGAGGGGCTCGGCTCCTGAAGGACTCCAGTTCCTGGAGGAGGTGGGATTTCAGGGCTCGTTTCACAGCCACACTGCTAGGAAATCAAGCGTGCTTCACACAGACAAAGGGCAGGGAGAGAGCCCAGGCAAGTGTGGCCTCTTCCTGTAGTGCACTTCTCTCATCTAGGGCTGGGTATACAGAGCGCGACTGAAGTGTAACCAAGAAACAATGTGCAAGGAGCCGTTTTGTCAGCTTGCCAAGAATAATCTCTATTGTCAACCCCCGGAACGGATTCCTAGAAGAAAAGGAGCTGACCCACACCTTAAATTTCATATTGGATCACTGCGTTCAAACCAAAGCTTGTGGTTTGAGTGTGACAATCGTGACCAAAAGTTATTTTACTTTTTCCAAAAGATGTCTAATTGAGGATATTGTTAGTTTAGGGTATATCACAATTCATAAATTGTACATATTATTTCTAACCACTAAAATATGTCCTCAACAGGTGAGAACTGATGATATCTCCCTGACAAAAACATAAACCAGAGACGACTGAGGCAAGGAACCAAATCTTCACAAAGACTCTGACAAATAAACATATGGTCACCTTACAGGGTAGGCTTTCTCACAGGAAAAAGACACTGTATCCTCTTACCACCGGATTTGTGTTCTATTTACTGAACTATCCACCTGCTTTTTTTAGGCACAGCTTTGGCTATAAAACAAGTGAATTACAAGAATTCTAATCTTATGCATTAAAGCCTTGGTATACATTATGCATGAGGGTTAGTGTAGAGTATGTATGATGCAAATTTCGTCATCAGAATAGTATGTGCATACTAGGTTTTTGTAACCACACATACAGAAGTATTTTTAGTATGTAGGCCTGGTATTGCAATGTCGTAATGCGCATGCATCAATCGCCTGTGTATGCGAACAAGTCAAATGAAGTATACTTGTGCGGGTACGCTTGCGTATGCGTAAAAGATTAATATACTTGGGCCTTTAGGTGTAATGGTAAATCGCGACACGCACTACACTTGTCCAATATTGATTTTGATATTAAACACAGCTCTTTCATGTACTACGGCTCTTTGATCAGTAGGAAGTCCTTATCAATCGGAAATCACCATGAGTTTGAGACGTTTATAACATACATTTTTAAAAAGTAACTCGTCAAAGAAAATCATTCATATTCTTTATTATCATAAAATGCCTGATATAAATTTGTTTATAGGCATTTCCTGGAGATGTGTGTGAAAATGGTACTACTTTTGCCGCGCATATTGAGATTCTGCATGAGCGCGCCCTCTGGCTTTTGGATGTAACGGCATTTCACCATCGTTCGTTAGGAAGCATAGCAAGCATGATTTCGCATGATTTATTGTTACACCCCTAGTCTTTACCATGGGTTTGATTCCCTGTGAACACATGCAATATGTAAAAAGTTGACTGTAACTTGCTTTGGATAACAGCTTCTGCCAAATGCATAAATGTAAATGTACTAGGCAAATTAAAATCTAAAGAACAAACCCAACTACATTCATAACCTCAGGGAGATTCGTAAAATAGTCAAAGCTCTCCTGGCAAGCTTTTAGTATTATTTAACATTGTGACAATGTTAAAGTTCACACATCACATGTTTTGACAAAAAACACATAACCTTAAGCCAACGTTGGTGATGATATACGCAAAATAGGCCTGTGTTCACAGACAAGGCTTAGCTAAAGCCAAGACTAGGCCTTAGTTAAATAAAGATGTTTAAGCATCTTTAATAAACATGCCTTAAGCCTGGGTTACACTGCATGGTTTTTGGCTGTCCCTGACATAAGATTAACATTGTGAAACAACGTGGCGATTTATATGATCGTGGCTCTTCAGCGGCGGTCCTATGTCGTACAGTGAGCGAGGTGTAAAGACTTTGGTCTTGCGTCCAAAGATAGCCTACGATAGTTTACATGTGACAATAGTGACAATGTCAGAAATTCAGCATCATCAACGCACAGTGGCTGTTTTTCAATATGCGTTCTTCAGCAATCTTGCGTCGTTGTGTTCTCATCATTAAACATCGATTTAGACAAAGATGCTGTTACTGGTGTGTATCTTGAGATAAATCAAATGCACTGGCTTATTTTAAAATCTGTTAGTGCAAGTTATCGTCAGTTGAGACGGCTCAAACAGGTGTTGTAGTCTAGGACTAGTCTTAAGCCTTGTCTGTGAAACTAGGGGAAAGCGACTAATCTATAAGCATTAGAATTTTAATATATTTACAACTAAGCGTCTTACTCGTTTTTAATGTGAATGTATAAACTTAAGAGAATAGAGATTGAATCTTTAACAAAACCACTAATAAGAATATTAAGATAACAGAGAGGATTCTGCAGGGATTAATAACAGCCTGCAGTAATGACTTGAAAAACGTCTCAATCGCAAGATTAAAGCAACCGATTGGATTATTCACAGTGGTGGCTTACGTCCCATTCATGCGTGCCTGCAAAGTTACCAGGGTAGTAAAGTGGGAATGAGGGCTTTTGTGTTGAATGACCTTGGACACCTACACTGAATGCAATTAGGCTGCAAGGATGAATCGTGAAACGGTCAATGACTTGTGCCTGAAACAGCCTCCCGTCCTCTGAATGTAAATCCTTTCACACTGCATTGACACATGCTTTCTGTAATCTGCGATTGCCGCATTAAATGAGATTATCAAACTGCGCACGTACGAAATATCGGACGTGTGCTCAGTTTCCAGCTAAATAAAAGTAGTAAAATAAGGGTGTTAATAAAAGTAGTAAAATAAGGGTGTTAATGATAACGTGAGGTTTTTTTAGACTCGTGTACTGAATTTTCCTACTGATCACGCGAGGGGTAACTTTCCTGGGAGTTAGCACGCGACGATCATCACCTCGAACCCTTGCTGCAATAACAAAGCGACAGGCAGCGCACGTTTCACACATGTGGGGGTCGAGATGAACCCAGGATATTGATGCCTTGTGTTGGCCATTTTTCACCCCTTTTAACAATTACAGGGAGTATGGTGCTTGTTACAAATTAACAAACTCTTTCCTAATTCAATTATTTCCTCGTTTATTGCTAAATTATTTGAAATATGGATAGCCTGAGATTAAAACAAGAAAAATACTTGATCTTAGTTATTTAAAACGCATATCGGTGGATCTGGGCAAGGACTATGTCAAAGCGAGATCATTTCTGATGAATTAAAAGCCAGCACAATTGTAAAGGGTGAGTCAACACCACAAACAAGGCGGATAGTAAGTTAAACGAACAATGACCAACTCGCAGCCAGCCTGTGATCAAACAATAAACTTGTAACTCAAGATCGTGAACTTGGCTTATCGTATTCATAACAAAAGGAAAAACCCAACCGATCAAGTTTATCAAGTCACCGGCTAGTTTACGAGTAAATCTTATTCGACGCCACTCGACGTGTAAAACGAAAGCACAAGAACAGGTCTTACAGGAATAAATAAACGCGACTGTAAACTTAAAACACCAAAAGCCAAACAGCGTCGTGTAACTAACTTAAAGTTAAACAACGTAATATAAAACGAAACGCCGATATCAACGGCAAATATCTGATATACTCAAAGCAAAACAAAGTTCCCACTCGTGACAATTTTGTTGATAACGTTAACGTTACTCGTCAATCACGTAACACACCGCTTAATCAGGTTTTCTTGTCAAACAAAAGTCGTACAAAACAACACCAGCCATTGAATAAACACATTTCTGTAAATAAAAGGTGTGTCTGAAGTAGAGATCAAAGAAAAACAGCCTGTAAGTTCAATGTTTTGGGTGGACGTCTGATTAGGCGGTTAAGTTAACCGTGTCAGTTCTGTTAACGGTTAAGTTCTGTTATTACACCAACAGACGATAAATAAACAACTTTATTGTTATTATATCTTTATCAGAGATTTATTAGTGGCGAGGGTTAAAGTCCAATTAACTCAGTAATTGTAATTGTGAAGAGTCTCATGCAGATGGCTAACGTTGGTTGGGGAACATGACCAACTTGAGTTTGTTGTCATCGCTAAACGACGTGTAAATACACCTGCTGGAAAGGTAACAAAGCCGCAAGTTTATACAGACGGAATAAATTACCTCAATTTCAAAGTCTGGTAAATTAAACGCCGTCCTGAAGAGTGAGCAGAAGTGCGCTATGGCGGGGACTTCCCACCAAGACTGGATCTCCTCCACAGTAGTTATACATCCCTGTGACATTTTTATGTCGTCCAACGAGTGTCTCACATTAGAAAGTGTGGTTTCGTCAAAGCCGTCAAGTATGTTCCTCATAAAGGACTTTTTTAACTGAAAAGCAAAACTTGTTGTCCTTGCGGTGTAGTAGCCATTGCGACCCGTAGAGTCTTACAATCTGTTTCAGTCCGCATTTCACTGGAGTAGAACAGATGGGCTGGACCGTACCATCTCGAATGACGAAAGGGGGGTGACGCGCACCAAAACAAAACGAAACATAAAAACAAATCACACGTAACCTTGATAAAACTACCTTTTTACTGCTCAACAACTATTACGAACTATTTTACTTCATTTTAATAATTTACTGAGCTGAACTTGTCAATGAGAGTAAACACACACTGGAGTTACTTAGTCTTTGTTGTCAAGTGTTTTACCTCCACTGAAAGTGGTATCTTCATTTAAAGGGATTGCACACACATTTGAATTTTGTTGAAAG